>NC_041387.1:624341919-624351709 GCF_002162155.2 Triticum dicoccoides
AGAGAGAGAGAGAGAGAGAACAGGAGTCCGGGAGAGGGGGAGGTCGCGTTTTATGCATCAAAGACTGATATAAACCATGTTTCGATATAAACTTGCATTCAAATATTTAAATTGGAGAACATGTTGTGTGCAATCCACACATGAACGGATATATGCGTATATCAAACAAGTTCATTAATTTGACTTTCAACATGTTCATGGAGTACTATAATACTGTACAACATGCTACTCGATTGAGGTGTTCAATTTTGGATTTAGTTCACTATTTTGACCTAGTGAACGAGCTATTTCATTAAATCGAGATATTTCATTTTGGGTCTGATTCGCGTTTTTGAGTGGGACAACTATTTTTCATATAGTAAATCGCTAGCAACGAGCATGTAAAAACACATTACTCTGAGCATCATATCTCCATCTAAAAAAGAAGTGGCAAGCTAATATTTCAAAATTTGATACAAATCGACTCGGTAAGATAGACGTGGATGCTCGCTCTCCCAAAATCTGAACGAACCGTTAAACATCCTCTCTGCTCGGTGGAATTCGCCCGAGCAAATAAATGGGAGACCGAAATTACCATCCTATGTGGGACACGCATCAATTGGCCCATTTTACATCGAGGGTAGGTTTGTAACTTCATCGAAGCGTGCCTTCTCGTCGGCCGAAATGACATGTGCCGAATGAGGGAGTCCTAGATTAAGGGGTCCGTGGACAGCCGGACTATATGCTTTGGCCGGACTGTTGGACTATGAAGATACAAGATTGAAGACTTTGTCCCGTGTCCGGATGTGACTCTTGGCGTGGAAGGCAAGCTTGGCAATTCGGATATGTAGATCTCCTTCTCTGTAACTGACTCTGTGTAACCCTAGCCCCCCGATGTCTATATAAACCGGAGGGTTTTGGTCCGTAGGACAATAACAATCATAATCATAGGCTAGCTTCTAGGGTTTAGCCTCTACGATCTCGTGGTAGATCAACTCTTGTAATACTCATATCATCAAGATCAATCAAGAAGGAAGTAGGGTATTACCTCCATCGAGAGGGCCCGAACTTGGGTAAAACATTGTGTCCCCTGCCTCCTGTTACCAATAGCCTTAGACGCATAGTTCGGGACCCCCTACGCGAGATCCGCCGGTTTTGACACCGACATTGGTGCTTTCATTGAGAGTTCCACTGTGCCGTCGCGATAAGGCTTGATGGCTCCTTCAATCGTCTTTAGCGATGCAGTCCAGGGGGGTTTTCCTTCCCGGACAGATCTTCGTATTTGGCGGCTTCGTACTGTGGGCCAACTCGCTTGGCCATCTAGAGCAGATTGACAGCTACGCCCCCGGCCATCAGGTCAGGTTTGGAAGCTTAAACTATATTGTCGACATCCGTAGAGTCTTGATCTTCGATGCATTCGAGCCCATGCCAGGTGCGCTGAACGGCCACGACGGGCATGACTTTGATCTACCGTCGGATAGTATTCGAGAGATCGCACCTGCGATGGCGCCGGGAATCAATCCGGAGCAGATCATGCCTTCCGAGGACGGGTGGATAGACCCTGCCATGGAGGCCACACACTCATTGGCGCTGGAGCCGAACACTGATCCCACCTTCTGTGAGGGTGGATTCATCGGATCCTCGGACTCGTCTCCAGCTATAGGATCCGAACCGCGCACGTCTGTGCCTATCAAATCTGATTGGGCACCGGTCATGGAGTTCACCACGGCGTACATTTTTCAGCACTCGCCCTTGGGTGACGTGCTGAACTCATTAAGATCTCTTTCCTTGTCGAGAGATTTTTAGCCGAACTATGCCCGGTTCGGATGGGAAGCGGACAATGAAGGGATTCGTTCCCCACCCACCACCCACTTCATAGCCGCTGTCGATGACTTAACCGACATGCTCGATTTCGACTCCGAAGACGTCGACGGTATTTACGATGACGCGGGAGAAGAACAGGAACCGCCGCCCACTGGGCGCTGGACTACCACCTCATCATATGATATATATATGGTGGACACACCAAAATAAGGCGATGGTGACAATGCAACAAAGATTAATCCCCTCGATAAGCCACCAAAGCGGCGCCGTAGGCGCCGCTCTAAATCCCGCCACAGTAAAAACAACGACAACAGAGCAAGAAATAATAATACCCCAGTTGACTCCAAAGGAAACAACGACCCCATGGACCCAGCGATGGAGCAGGATGAACCAGGGGACGGTGAACTTAGTCCAGAGCCGACGCCAGATGACGCTGATCCCAAGGGTAAAACTCACCAACCTATCTCCAGAGAGGAGAACAGTCCGGATGATGACGCACTCATCATCTCAGAAAAACTCTTGGAACAAGAGAACCTCCAGAGAAGGCTTATTGCCACCGCGAGCAGCCTAAAGAAGCAGAAGCAAAGGCTTAAGGCCGCGCAGGATACGCTCAACCGCAGATGGAGCAAAGTGCTTGACACAGAAGAAAAATACAGCGGCGGTCGTCACACAAAGAGCTATCCAAAGCGCAAGCTGCTGCCCGAATTCGACGACGAGGCCAGAGAGCCCATTCAACCGAAAACCACCAATCAGCCGGACCGACCACCCCGCGGCCGATTTACGTGAGCTCATGGACAAAGAGTTTGGTATGGCCGGGTCCATTTATGGATCTAGGAAGCGCACTTCGGCACAGGATCAGAACTACCAAAACGATCACATTGATCGAATACAAGCCAGGAATCAAAACCGAACACAACAATCATCGACAGCATGCCACAATGCGTCCAAATACAGGGGTGCCGCACATCCCCTGTGCTTCACCGATGAGGTGCTGGACCATGAATTTACAGAAGGATTTAAACTCATGAATATAGAGGCATACGACGGAACGACAGACCCTGGGGTCTGGATTGAGGACTTCATCCTTCATATCCACATGGCTCGCGGAGACGATCTCCAGGCCATTAAATACCTACACCTCAAATTTAAAGGAACAGCTCGTCACTGGTTGAAAATCCTTCCTGAAAACTCAATTGGAAGTTGGGAAGAACTTGAGGATGCTTTTAGGGCCAATTTTCAAGGGACCTATGTCCGACCTCTGGACGCAGACGATCTAAGTCACATAATTCAACAGCCCGGAGAGTCAGCCCGAAAACTTTGGAACAGATTTCTTACTAAGAAGAATCAAATCGTCGACTGCCCGGATGCCGAAGCCTTAGCAGCCTTCAAGCACAGTGTCCAGGACGAATGGCTTGCCAGACACCTCTGCCAGGAAAAGCCAAGGACAATGGCAGCCTTAACGAGCCTCATGACCCGCTTTTGCGCGGGCGAGGACAGTTGGCTGGCCCATAGTAGCACCAGCGACCCAGGCACATCCGAAGTCAGAGATGGCAACGGGAAGGCGCGATGCAACAAAAACAAGCGTCGAAACAATGAAAGCAACCCAGATAACACGACAGTAAACGCTGGATTCAGGGGCTCTCGACCCGGTCAATGGAAGTATCCATTTAAAGGTAGCAGAGATGGTCCGTCCAGCCTAAATAAGATTCTGGACAAATTATGTCAGATCCATGGCACCCCTGAAAAACTTGCAAACCACACCCACAGAGAGTGATGGGTTTTTAAGCAGGCCGGCAAGCTAAATGCCGAACACAAGGGGAGGGAGACACCAAGTGAGGACGAGGATGAGCCTCGCCAGCCGAACAATGGGGGACAGAAAAAGTTCCCACCAGAAGTCAAAACAATGAATATGATTTACTCAACTCACATTCCAAAGAGAACGCGCAAACGCGCACTCCGGGACATATACGCTATGGAGCCTATCGCCCCCAAATTCAATCCTTGGTCGGCCTGCCCGATCACCTTCGATCGCAGGGACCATCCGACTAGTATCCGGCATGAAGGCTCGGCGGCCTTGGTGCTCGACCCAATAATTGATGGATACCATCTCACTCGAATCCTTATGGATGGCCGTAGTAGTCTAAACCTGATATATCAGGACACTGTCTGCAAAATGGGAATAGACCCGTCAAGAATCAGCCTAAGCAACACTACCTTTAAAGGAGTGATACCAGGCACCGAGGCCCGCTGCACGGGCTCTCTAGTACTAGAGGTTGTATTCGGTTCACCCGACAACTTCAGAAGCGAAGAACTAACCTTCGACATCGCTCCATCCCGAAGCAGCTATCACGCACTACTCGGAAGAACGACCTTTGCTCGTTTTAACGCAGTACCGCATTACACCTACCTTAAACTTAAGATGCCCGGTCCACGTGGCGTCATCACAGTTAGCGGAAATACAGAGCGTTCCTTACGCATGGAAGAATATGTGGCAGCTCTAGCAGCAGAACACTGAGCGGCCCCTTCTACAAGAATAAACGGTCGTCAGATCACGAACACGGTTAGACGAGTTCGGCGCCCCACCAAAAGTAACAGCCCAAACTGGGATATCCCCATAAAAGGTGCTAGGGGCTACTCGCAAAAAAGAGAGGCCCATAGCTTGGCCCAACCCTATCAATACAATAACATATTGCATTTTCATGGTTCAGATGAACGAACCCCTCGCACGAAGTCTTTCACCTGGGTTTTTCCTTTTTACAGATGATCATCGTGCTACACCCTTCCAGGATACGGCACAACGGAGATAAAGGCACAGACGTGCAGTAGGGCCCCGCTCAAAGGTTTCTTTTTAGATTAAGACCCTGCGTAAACCTTTTTAATGTCTCTTGTTGCTTCTTCCACTCCAGAAACTTGATATAACCAGGAGGAATACTGGCGTTTTTGGAATTTTTGTCACACCAGACTAATGTACGTACCTGGAAACTCAGGGCTTATTATCAAGGGCATTATTTAGCCCAGTATATGTTGCAAAGTTTGAATACCTTAGGGAGTGTTCGGCGTCGCGAGTTTGGCCTTATATGCATCAACTCCGAATCATGTCTTTGGTCAAATGTTGGGTTTGCCCGGCTCCCGTGTTTTGCTACCTTACGTTCCGCTCTATCGGCTAAGGCGGCACCGAGAGAACTACTGCGATTGTGCCCTGGTTCATCTGGGTGAGCACCTTAGTAGAGAAAGCAGAAAACTGTATGTCATGATACAACGCGAGACTGGTCAACCACTCAATGACTCAGCGGAATCTTCGCGGTTCCTCCGCATTAATGAAGGACCGGTTTCCCGGTCATGTATGTACACCCACAATCTTTGGATGAACGCGGAAGTACTAGGGGCTATATAGTAGCCCCATCGTCAAACTCCTATGGCTAAGTGAAAGTGTTAAAGCTATATAGTCTGATTGCCTGGTTCGCCGCGCTATCACCTCCTTAACGGACCAAGACGTTGGATCAAGTGTTTCTATGCGTTCTCTCGAACACCCTTGCATTATATGCGTGGGGGCTGAAGCCGACGACTGCTAACTTTCAGGTTATATACATACATCAACGGCCGCACAGGAGGCACTACAATACTTTCGGGCAAAAGTATAAACACAACCTTTATAATCAAAATAGCATTGTCTTTACAATTGAGATACATGTCACTCGAACATGGCACCCTTAGAGCACTGAGCCTCTATTAAACGGGCGCCTTCTAAGACTTCTTCAAAATAGTGCTCGGCCTTCCGCCGCACCCCGGGTTGCAATAGCGGTGGTTTCCATCCCAGCCTAGTATGTTTTAACACGGGCAAGAGCCATCCGCGCACCCTCTATGCACGCTGACCTCTTCACAGCATCGATATGCGACACAACACCAAGGAATTGTTGCACCAATCCAAAATAACTGTCTGGCCTTGGTCCACGTGGCCAAAGATGGTCCATGATAGACCTCATAGCAAGCCCGGACAATCTGTGAAGTTCGGCCCATGCGGCCATCTTCTCATTCAATGGCAGCGGATGCGTTGGGGTAATGAACTGTGACCAGAATAACCTCCCAGTCTCATGGTCTTTCTGATCTTTGAAAAACTCGGTCGCATCAGCAGCACTCTTTGCCAGGTCCGCATACGCGTCCGTTGCACTCCACAACTGATCCAGAGGGGCATACTTCGGATCTCCGAATTTCATCCGCAACAAATAGGGCTTCCCAGACACAATATCTACGGCTTCACGAAGCTCCTCCCTCATCCCCCTCATTTCAGAGCGGGTTTCCTTCGCTGCCTCCAGGGCCTTCTTCAGGTCAGCCGCTTTTGCTTGATTTTCCTTTTCAAGGAGCTCACGGCGGTTGGCAGCATCTTCCAGCTCGGTAGCCATCTGGGCTATCTTTTCTTTGCTTCGGTGATGAGCAGCCTGTTCGGCTCTTAACTCCTCGACCACCTTCAGAGCGGCCGCATCACTTATGCGGGCTTGCTCCTTGGCTCGGGCAAGCTCCGCCCGAAGGGTCTCCATGGCAGCAGCTCCATCTGCAGTCACAGCATATTATAGATACTAGCATCATGCTCCTCTTAAACATTTGCTGACAAGCCAAATATACATACCCTGGGCCTCATCAAGCCGCTTGTTAACCAGCGCAATGTCGGCATCGGCCACGTCAAGCTACCACTTTAGTTCGGCAAAATCAGCAGATCGGTCGGCCGCCGAACCCTCAGCCACCTGCACATAAAGCAACATGCTTATTACCAGAGATTATGATCCTCTGTTCGCCACATTGATGGCAACCAGAGTCTCAGGGGCTACTATCTATACAGAGCACACTTAGCATGTGTGGTACCATCAAAAATACATTTTTTGCGTACCTCAAAGCCTCTCAGCAGACTCGTAAAAGCTTCATTCAAACCGCTTTTCGCGGATGAAATCCTCTCAACCACCATACCCAAAGGCATGATGTGTCTCTGAGATGGCCGCTCGCTCCAGAAGGCCCATTGGTGTGTCCGACTATGCGTCGGACAATCCCGGACTCCTCCTAAAGCTCTCTTTGGGAGCCGAATAATCCAAACTTCGGGCAGCCGAAGTGTCAACTTCTGGCCTCGGCGGATCAGGAGAGATCCTCTGTGACGACACCTCGGGGTCGTCCGCCCCATGTGACGAGGAGGCAGGTGGAGGCGTTTCGCTCTCCATCATCTCCGGAGGAAGATCTCCCGAAGATGAACTCTGTGAAGAAGGGTTGCGAGCCGGACTGCAACAAATATGTTTTGGTTATTATCCTCAGAGATAAAACAGGACATCTTTACCAAAGTACTCTTCTACTTACGGCTTGATGGAGGGTTGGCCCCCTTGTGGGCACTGTGCGGCAAGAACGCCCTCGGGGGTAGGGCCCCTTGGCGAGGGTTTCTTCGGTCGTTTGGAAGCCTCTGTTTCCAAATCTTCAAAGGTGGCCCTTTTCTTGCCTTGAGGAGAGGGGATTTTAGGTTCCCCTCCCCGATTATCCTCCTTCATGGAGGTACTTACTCCCCCAATTTGGAGGTGTAAAATATGAGGCTCACCTGTGGCTTCTCTATTCCTCCCCTCGTCTTCTCCTAATGGCACCTGATACGGCGCGCGCTCAAGCATCCTGGTCAACAAAGGATTCGGCAAGCCTTCGGGAAGAGGGGCGAACACCTAATCCTCTCTGCCTTCCTTAGCCAGTCCTGATAGAGAGCAATTTTTCAGAATGATGTTATAATAAACATAAAGGATGGTGTGTTCGGTAGCGGAATTACTTACCTAGGTATCCGGACGGTTGCAGTTGAGACCCGCGTCCTCGGTGCTGTCCGGACACTTTATTTGTGATCCGAAGAATGACTCATACATCTCTTTGAGCGTCATGCCGAAGAATTGTTGAATGGTTCACGATCCTTCCGGGTTGAACTTCCACATACGGAGAGGATGACGTTGGCAGGGCAGGACTCGACAAACCAACATCACTTGCATTATCTTGACAAGACTGACATCCCTCTTAAGGAGGTCTCGGATGCGGCTTTGAAGTGTCAGCACGTCGTTAATCGGCCCCCAATCTAGCCCCTTGTTGACCCATGACGCCAGTTGTGGTGGGGGGCCCGAGCGAAACGCTGGAGCGGCCGCCCGCTTTGTACTGCAAGGAGTTGTGATGTAAAACCACTCTTGCTGCCATAAATCGGAAGTTTTTGCGATAGAACCCTTTGGCCATGGGGCATCGGCGCTTTTGCTTATTATAGCGCCTCTGCACTCCGCGTGACATGCGTCAATCACCTCGGCCTCACATTGAAGGTCTTGAGCCATAGGCCGAAGTGCGGGGTAATGCGGAGAAAGGCTTCACACATGACGATAAACGACGAGATGTGAAGGATGGAATCCGGAGCTAAATCGTGGAAATCTAGCCCGTAATAGAACATGAGCCCCGTCATGAAGGGATCAAGACTAAAATCTAGCCCTCGGAGGAAGTGGGAAATAAATACGACACTTTCATTGGGTTCGGGAGTGGGGATGACTTTCCCTTGAGCACGCAGCCTGTGCGGGATTTCGGCGATGAGATACCTGGCCTCCCTAAGCTTCTTAATGTCCTCCTCTGTGATGGAGGAGGCCATCCACCGGCCTTGAAGATTGGGTCCAGACATGGTCGAGGGTCCGAAGTGCTTAAGCTTGAGCCTTGGGTGTTGGAACTCGAGGTATGGGAGGGGAAGGATCGAGCGTGGGAAGGAAAGGACAGGCCTTGGCCCTCCTTATAAAGAGGACGAATATCAAGCGTCCCCCGCGTGACCGTTTGGGACTTGCCTAAAATCAAGGAGTCATATTAAACAAACACGGTTGGGTTACCCACACCTGTATTGATGAGAATCCCGTGATAAGGGGGACATGATCTCTGCTTCGACAAGACGTGCCAATAAAATTGCCTTGTGGCGCGTGTAGTGGCTGGTTGTGAAAAACCGGTATGAATAATGACCGGACCGTGGCATGATGTCATAAAAAGTTGTCAATTAGATTTGTGGAATATTGTACTCTCTGCGGTGGTATGTGGAATTTGTTTTGCAGAGCCAGACACGATTCTCGTGTTCAAAATCTTCTATGGAGTATTCGGAGAAGGAACCCGCCTTGCAATGCCGAAGACAATCTGTGCGTCGGATTCATCATCATTGAAGCCTGGTTCAGGGGCTACTAAGGGAGTCCTGGATTAACGGGTCCTCAGACAGCCAGACTATATGCTTTGGCCAGACTGTTGGACTATGAAGATACAAGATTGAAGACTTCGTCCCGTGTCCGGATGGGACTCTCCTTTGTGTGGAAGTCAAGCTTGGCAATTCGGATATGTAGATCTCCTTCTCTGTAACCGATTATGTGTAACCCCAGCCCCCCCCTCCCGGTGTTTATATAAACCGGACGGTTTTGGTCCGTAGGACAACAACAATCGTAATCATAGGCTAGCTTCTAGGGTTTAGCCTCTACGATCTCATGGTAGATCAACTCTTGCAATACTCATATCATCAAGATCAATCAAGCAGGAAGTAGGGTATTACCTCCATCGAGAGGGCCCGAACCTGGGTAAAACATCGTGTCCCCTGCCTCCTGTTACCATTAGCCTTAGACACACAGTTTGGGACCCCCTACCCGACATCCGCCGGTTTTGACACCGACACCGAATAATTCATAAACCATGGTCGGCAAAACATGCTCTCCTTGCCCGAAATAGCTCGCGCCCACTATTTCAAAACACACTCTCCTCTCCCGAAATTGCTCGCGCCCATTATAGTTCAAAACACTCCCTCCTCGCCCGAAATCGCTCCCGCCCACTATTTGGGGAGAAGCAAAGTTACTCTACTATCCCCGACCCTCAGTACACAGACCCAAGCTGAGAAGCCTAAAGGCAAGGGTAGAATTGTACCTCCCCCTCACATTTCAGACAAATGTGTCTGTAAAACATGGTTCCACTCCCCTCCCAATTCCTCCCC
>NC_041387.1:624352019-624400221 GCF_002162155.2 Triticum dicoccoides
ACCTCATGGGCGCCAAATTACCTTCTCCCCGGGAAGCTCCCTTATCCTGAGCCGCGAAACCTCGACCCCACCTCCATGGCGCCCCCCACCGCACCAATTTCACAACTGCCCTCCTCCCTAATGCCGAAGAGGCTATCCATTTGCCATTGTGCACTGGGCCATGTGCCTCTTACTCCGTGCTGCTGGTGCTGCCTCGACGACGGCCGCGTGAACCGTATTGGAGCCGATTCACCCCCGCCGTTGTTCACGGCGCCGGAGCGGCTCCAACTTCGAATCCGTCCAGAGTCCTGGCGCTGCTTCCCCATAGCCGTCGACCGTCGCGACATCGTTGTTTCCCTGTCGCCGCTCACCATCGTAACCGCGCCGGCCTCACCGACTCGGCAGCTAGACCTGCCTACTTCACCATGCCGCTAGATAGGTCACACCCTCATCTCAAATCACTTTATTTAGGCGTCAGTTGTCTGAATTTTTATTCTGGGCCAATCGATTCCCAATGGGAAGCAGCACCCCTCGAGGCAGCGGAGCTCCTAGGCTGCTAGTTGGCTGGTGTCTAACATAAGGGTGCGGGGCCGCAAGTTCGCCACAGAAGCAGCGCTTAGATGGCTATCTTTTAGAGTTGTGTGGGTTGAAGGTACTGCCGCCGCCGGATCTGGATGACGGGGAGTGGATTGGCCCGGGGGCGGCGCAACCACGATAGTGCGGTGGGGAGGGGAGCGGGGTTTTGGCCGGGGCCATGGCCGGTGGAGGCAGGCTGCTCTACCGTTGGTCGCTGGCTCTTCGGGGAAGATTTCGAACAGTGTCAGCCGGGAGGCACAAGACGGCCATCAAGCCATCCGGCGTAGATCGGACAGTACCAAAATAAAATAAAATCGTCTGACCCCAATTTAGCCTTCAGTGAACAGACGTGTGACCACTCTCATACCTTGTTGTTGATCTCTTAGTGTATTTCTTCAGATCAAAGAGATATGTCGTTCTTAACATTATGCGTTATCTGCATCTTCAGACACACCGTCTTCCGACTCACCGCAGCTGCTACAACAAGGGAAGCATACACCAAAAGGAAGCTATAGTCCCCACTCAACAGTTCCCTACATTGAATGCGCGTGCCTGACATGGACAGCCACAACAACTGCAGGGCCATCGACAAGTCAGCACATGATGCTCAGTCCTATGGATGGCAGCCAGATAGATTGTACCCTCATCTTACTTGTGTGCAAAATTTATGTCTTTGTTATTCATCTAAGCATGGAAAATAGATCATCATATTTCACTGTATATTCATGCTTATCTCTTACGGGTCTTGTTCAGGAGTTAACGTTGTTCCATAGTTCGGCTAGATACTTGTTCTTTAGGTAACGTTGTTCCATAGTTATCATCCATCAGCCAATGTTATCCCACAGGCTGGTGATTATAGTATTATACCACTTCTAGTATTACCTATGTTGTTCTTTAATACTTTTGTGTGCCATCTAGTTAATCTTGAGTACAAACGATACATATTCTGTAGCTTTCATCTGTGTTCTCCCTTTAGTTTATGAGACCTGTTGCTGCTAGTTAACCCCAGTCCTACTATTTATGTCGTCTTCTACAGGCACTCATTACATAAATCTAACTACTAGTTGTCTTCCATGCATGTCAGATATAATTGCACACACTGATATATCCACAAGAACCTCACGGAGCAATGTAAAGGCCAATAAATTTGATGTCAATGATACCCAATATGATGGAACATGTAAAGGCAGTTCTTCAAAAGACTTGCGGAAAGATGATGAATCCTCTTCACCCCACAAGGTCCTTGCTCTAACTTGACCTGTGATATGGGTACAACATGCATATAATGTCCTGGAGTGTATCTACTCTGTTGCAATGCCATGTGCTTAGCATGCTGAGCATGCATGTAAATATGCCATGCCTTCCTATTTTTCAGTACCTATTCCATTCATAATAACATGTTTTCAAATTCAAGTACTGTCATTCTACTCTATCGCAATGCCATCTGCTTAATTTGGACATCATGCTTCTGAATATCTTATGCATTGTTATTCATCAGTATGTACTTCATCTGTCTACCATACCATGTTTTTTTTTACATTGAAGTGTTGTTCTTGTGCTCTGTTGCAATGCCATCTTAGTTTCCCAATCATACACGTGTATATTGCCTTAGTTATTTCTGTACGTATTCCGCTAGCATACAATTTTACATTTAACTAGTGTTTTTTTGTTGTGTTGTCATGTCGTATCCCTAGCTCTTACACCATACTCCCTCCGTTCGGATTACATGTTGCCGAAATGGATAAAAAAGGATGTATCTAGAACTGAAATACGCCTAGACCCATTCATTTTTTTCTGGATGGATGGAATACATGTCAATATGTCATGCCTTTCTATTCTTCAGTACCTATTCCATCTCTCTGCGATCGCATGTTTTATAATTATAGCACCATTCTTCTATACAAGGCATGCAAGGGGAAGACGACTATTTTAGAATCTGAAGGGTTACAAACAAGGCCTTTGCAAAAGATCCAAACGCCAGGAGATAATAAACCAACTCCAGTTTTTATAGATACTGCTCCAACACAGAGAAACCCAACTCCTACTGATAATAAGTAGATTCCAGTGGCCAAAGAACTAGTCCACTCCAGTCCAGCAAAAATATGTCAACTCCATTCTAAGAAGCGTGTGCGTATCCTTGCATCATGAAATTTTATAGCATGCTGATCATATTTTCTACATATTTCTTACCCGTCTCTCTTTTAGAAAATAAGCTTAACAGATAGAAGAATTTCTGCAATGGTATCGTTTATAAGGAAAGATTCTTGCAGGAATTCTCTGTGCTCCAATGTAGATGTAAGTACCTGTTGTATATCACTATATTTTTACATCAGCATGTATTTTGTTAATCGGCGTGAATCCAACCTTTATCTGATCTAAATTTAGTTGTAGCAAAATGTATGATTAAAGGCCACAATGTTGATTTTTGTAAGGAAAACTTCCTGGTAGTTTTGCATCCTGAGCTGCATGAGTGTACTATCTCATATCAGTGGGTTTGAATACTTTGGTTCTACAGTGGGTTTTTTCAGTGTTTTTTTACTGTGTTGTCCTGTCGTATCCCTAGCTCTTACATCATACTCCCTCCGTCCGGATTACATGTCACAGAAATGGATAAAACTGGATGTATCTAGAACTGAAATACGCCTAGACCCATCCATTTATTTCCGGATGGAGGGAATACATGTCAATATGTCATGCCTTTCTATTCTTTAGTACCTATTCCATCTCTGATGTAGCATGTTTTATAACTGAATCACCATTCTTCTACATAAGGCATGCAAGAGGAAGACGGCTATGTTAGAATCTGAAGGGTTACAAACTAGGTCTTTGCAAAAGATCCAAACGCCAGGAGATAATAAACAAACTCCATTTTTCATAGATACTGCTCCAGCACAGAGAAACCCAACTCCCACTGATAATAAGTAGATTCCAGTGGCCAAAGAACTAGTCCGCTCCAGTCCAGCAAAAGAATGTCAACTCCATTCTAAGAAGCGTGTGCGTATCCTCGCATCATGAAATTTTATAGCATTCTGATCATATTTTCTACATGTTTCTTACCCATCTCTCTTTTAGAAAATAAGGTTAAATGATAGAAGACTTCCTCCATTGGTATCTTATTCGAGGAAAATATCTTACGGGAATTCTCTGTGCTCCAATGCTGATGTAAGTACCTGTTGTATATCACTATATTTTTACATCAGCATTTATTTTGTTAATCGGCGTGAATCTAACCTTTATCTGATCTAAAATTAGTTGTAGCAAAATGTTAAAGGCGCCAATGTTGACTTTTGTAAGGAAAACTGCCTGGTAGTTTTGCATACTGAGCTGCATGAGTGTACTATCTCATATCACGCACATTACTGAATTGTAGTGCTTCTCTGGTTGCCCATTCATTCATTGTGTCAATGTTGCTTTTGAATTACCTTACCCGGCTGATGATAGTTTTGCCATATTGTGTTAATTTGTTGTAGGCTAGTTGCCCAAACGTTCGTTGTGTCAATGTTGCTTTCCTATTATCTAAATTGGCCAATGATAGCAATGCTAGTGTGTTAATTTTGTGCAGGCTGTTGAAGATAATAAGACAAACTCTGAAAACAGCAAGGCAACCCCATTGTTTCTTTCCAGTAAATCTAGGCCAGGTAATATGGCAATAACTCATGATTAATCTGTTTGGTTCCCGTCCTAATTTGTATTATGATGCAGTGGTCGAGACACTCTCTACTATCAATAATACAAACCTGCCAAAATTGCCATCTGAATCTTTTTAGTGTCCTCTGTCTCGAATGCAACGGAATAAATGTATGTTTGTGAACCAATTACTGGTTGAAGCAATGATGGAAATGGTGGATGAATCAGAGGTGCAGAGTCATGCGACACAACAACTGATCAATGTTTTCAGAGACAGTGTAGCAAAGCAGCAAGAACTTGCCCACATGCTTATGGGCGTCATCTGTGTTGAGGTTGCAGATTGTGACATTTTAGATGGTTAGGTTCTGCTCATTTATTTGCACTGGCATCAATCTTTGATTGCCAAGTGGATGTAATTTCCTGTAATATATGCTGGATGTGCAACGTTATTCCCTGTATGCCGTACCTTTGCTTGATCGGTTTTGGTCCTGTGTATAATTGCTCGTCGTAATGGGCTCAAATTATCTAATTTGGCCTAAAGACATGTACGAACTTTAGTGGGCCCATTAAGTTAATGGGCCGTTACTAGGCCGAAAGTTAATGGTCGGCCCTCTTACCTCCCAGGTCGTTAACAGGCCGACATCGGAGCGGGCAACAGGTGGGCCCAATTTATTTCACGGGCCGTTAACAGGTCGTTACTAAGTTTGGGCTACATATGGCCCAACTATACTGTAGGCCTTTAGCAGGCCGAAAGAGACAGTGGGCTTGTACTGGACCATGAAGAGCATAGGCCGCTAAGAGGCCGAAAGTCATGTCGTATTGTAAATGGCCCAACTGTGTTGTGGGCCTTTAGCAGGCCGAAAAAGAAACCGGGCTGGTATTGGACCATGAAGGGCATGGGCCGTTAAAAGGCCAAAACTAAGGTCCGACTACAAATGACCCAACTCATTTATGGTCCGTTAACAGGCCGAAAGTCACATAGGGTCGGGAATTGGCCCAACACTTAAATGGGTCACTAAATGGCCAAAACTCAGGTCCGACTACAAATGGCCCAACTGATTTATGGGTCGTCAACAGGCTGAAAGTGACACCGGGATGGAAATTGGACCAACACTTAAATGGGGCGCTAAAAGGCCGAAACTCAGGTCCGACTACAAATGACCCATCAGATTTATGGTCCGTCAATGGGCTGAAAGACACACCAGGCCGGAAATTAGCCCAACATTTAAGTGGGTTGCTAAAAGGCCGAAAGATGTACATCCTGAAAATTGGCCCATCCATTGAATGGGCCGTTAACAGGCCGAAATCTCATCGGGCCAATATTGAGCCCAAATATATAGCAAGCTGTTAACGGGCTCGAACTGACGATGGGCTGCAATGGTGTCAAATCTTTAACGAGCCGTTGACGGGCCGAATTGGCACATCTCGTATGGGCCGTGGGCTTAAATGGACCTGACACAAGTAGGCCTTATATGGGCCGGTCGGCTAATTTTTACTGGGCTGGCCTTTTTCACCGGAATGGGCCATGTTGGGTCGTGCCACGTGTCGATCTATCATAGGCACCTCATGTCCAATGAGTGGATGACATCTATCCCAACGATGAGGCAATACGTGTTTCCTGCGGCCAATGATGATTTTACACATGGAAAATCCCCATTGGTTCGGGCTGTTAACGGGTTATCGGATCCAAAACCGGACCCGATAGCTTAACGGCGTTTCGTTACGGTGGATGCCACGTGTCGGTCACCCTTGACGGAAGCACTTCTGTGACACACGATTTATCGTCATGGAAGTGGACACTTTTGTGATGATAATGTTGGTAATGTCATGGAACACTTCTACGACAACACATGTATGACTATCTTGATTCTGTCATAAAATCGTCATGGATGTACATGCATGACAAAAAACGTGACCTACTGTGACAAACATGTATCATCACGGAAGTGTATTTTTTTGTAGTGCTTGACTCTTGCATAAAGTAAAACACATAAAGTAAAAGATAGGCCCTTCGTAGAGGGAAGCAGAGGTTGTCATGTGCTTTTAGGGTTGGATGCACAAAATCTTAATGCAAAAGAACGTCACTTTATATTGCCACTTGTGATATGAACCTTTATTATGCAGTCCGTCGCTTTTATTACTTCCATATCACATGATCGTATAAAGCTTATTTTCTTCGCACTAATAAGTCATACATATTTAGAGAGCATTTTTTATTGCTTGCAACATGACAACTTACTTGAAGGATCTTACTCAATCCATAGGTAGGTATGGTGGACTCTCATGGCAAAACTGGGTTTAAGGATATTTGGAAGCACAAGTAGTATCTCTACTTGGTGCAAGGATTTTGGCTAGCATGAGGGGGAAAGGCAAGCTCAAGATGTTGGACGATCCATGACAATATACTTTAACTGAGATGTGAGAAAACATAATCCAGTACGTTGTCTTCCTTGTCCAACATCAACTCTTTAGCATTTCATACTTTAATGAGTGCTCACAATTATAAAAGATGTCCAAGATAGTATATTTATATGTGAAACTTCTCTTCCTTCAATATTCTTTCATGAATTGTTCAAATGACCAATACAATGCTTGCTAACCTTCAATAAATTTACAACCTCTACTTCTTATATGTGAAGTCACTCCCCATGGGATAAGCAAATGAAACATATAAAATTTTAGATTTATGACATTCAACTCATTCAACCATTTACTCATAGGATATAAGTGAAGCACACGAGTAAATGAAAAACTACTCCAAAAAGATATAAGTGAAGATCAATGAGTAGTTAAATAATTATGTAACTATGTGAAGACTCTCTCCCATTTAAGAATTTCAGATCTTGGTATTTTATTCAAACAGCAAGAAAAGCAAAATAAAATGACATTGCAAGGATAGAATAACTCATGTGAAGAAGCAAAAACTTATGTTCAACCAATACTAACCGATAATTGTTGAAGAAGAAAGGTGGGATGCCTACCGGGGCATCCCCAAGCTTGGATGCTTGAGACTTCTTGAAATATTATCTTGGGGTGCCTTGGGCATCCCCAAGCTTGAGCTTTTGTTTCTCCTTAATTCCTTTTATATCTCTGTTTCCTAAATCTCGAAAGCTTCATCCACACCAAACTCAACAAGAACTCGTGAGATAAGTCAGTATAAACCAATGCAAAAACCTTATCATTTTCTACTGTAACAAATCACTAAAATTATTATTCAACATTGTATACTAAATTTCTCTGCATATTTAATACTCATATCCTCAAATACAATCATTAAACAAGCAAACATAACAGCAATCTGCAAAAACAGTATAGTCTGTAAAGAATGCAAGATTCATCATACTTCCCTAACTCCAAAAATTATGAGAAAAATACTACGCTGTAGAAGATTTCTCATAGCTCATTATGCAAAAAGTTTGAACAATATATCATTCTCTGACTTTTGTAGGGAATTTTTGCAACAGCGGTAAACTTTCTGTTTTCAAACAGCAACATGTATACTTGCAAAATAAGCATGGTAAAGGCTATCCTTGACATTTTTATTGAAATAAAGGTGCAAAACATTATTCTAAATAAAATCAAGCAAATACCAACAAAATAAAATGACGCTCCAAGCAAAACACATATCATGTGGCGAATAAAAATATAGCTCCAAGGAAAGTTACCAATAGACGAAGACGAAAGAGGGGATGCCATCCGGGGCATCCCCAAGCTTAGGCTCTTGTTAATCCTTGAATATTACCTTGGGGTGCCTTGGGAGTCCCCAAGCTTAGGCTCTTGCCACTCCTTATTCTATAGTCCATCGAATCTTTACCCAAAACTTGAAAACTTCACAACACAAAACTTAACAGAAAACTCGTAAGCTCCGTTAGTATAAGAAAATCAATCACCACTTAGGTACTGTTGTGAACTCATTCTAAATTCATATTTGTGTAATATCTACTGTATTCCAACTTATCTATGGTTCATACCCTCCGATACTACTCATAGATTCATCAAAATAAGCAAACAACACATAGAAAACAGAATCTATCAAGAACAGAACAGTCTGTAGTAATCTGTATCAAACGTATACTTATGGAACTCCAAATATTCTACCAAATTAGTAAGTCCTACGAAATTTGTGTACCAATCCAGAGCAAAACGAATCAGATCAAAAGCACGTTTCTGTGAATTATCAAAACTAATTTACTGGGTGCAAAAGTTTCTGATTTTCAGCAGGATCAACACAACTATCAACGTAAGCTATCCTAAAGGTCTAACTTGGCACTTTATTGAAGCAAAACATATAAAACATGATTACTACAGTAGAATAATCATGTGGACACACAAAAACATTAAAGGTAAATATTGGGTTGTCTCTCAACAAGCACTTTTCTTTAATGCCTTTTAGCTAGGCATGATGATGACAATGATGCTCACATAAAAGATAAGAATTGAAACATAACGAGAGCATCATGAAGCATATGACTAGCACATTTAAGCCTCCCACTTCCTATACATAGGGATTTTGTGAGCAAACAACTTATGGGAATAATAATCAAGTAGCATAGGAAGGTAAAACAAGCATAGCTCCGAGATTTTCAACACATAGGGAGGAAACTTAATATTGTTGCAATTCCTACAAGCATATGTTCCTCCCTCATAATAATTTTCAGTAGCATCATGAATGAATCAACAATATAACCAGAACCTAAAGCATTCTTTTCATGATCTACTTGCATAGAAAATTTATTACTCTCCACATAAGCAAATTTCTTCTCATGAATAGTAGTGCGAGCAAACTCAACAAAATAATTATCATGTGAGGCATAATCCAATTGAAAACTAAAATCATGATGACAAGTTTCATGGTTATCATTATTCCTAATAGCATAAAAGTCATCACAATAATCATCATAGATAGCAACTTTGTTCTCATAATCAATTGAAACCTCTTCCAAGATAGTGGAATCATCACTAAATAAAGTTGACACTCTTCCAAATCCACTTTCATATTCATCACAATAAGATTCAACATCCTCCAAAATAGTGGGATCACTACTTACTAAAGTTGACACTCTTCCAAACCCACTTTCATCAATATAATCATCATAAGTAGGAGGCATTCTATCATCATAACAAATTTGCATATCAAAACTTGGGAGGCTAAAAGTATCATATTCATCAAACATAGCTTCCCCAAGCTTGTGGCTTTGCATATCATTAGCATCATGGATATTCAAGGAATTCATACTAACAACATTGCAATCATGCTCATCATTCAAAGATTTAGAACCAAACATTTTATAGACTTCTTCTAGCACTTGAGCGCAGTTTTCCTTTTTACCATACTTATGAAAGATATTAAAAAGAAGAAGCGTATGAGACAAACTCAATTCCATTTTTTGTAGTTTTCTTTTATAGACTAAACTAGTGATAAAACAAGAAACAAAAAGATTTGATTGCAAGGTCTAAAGATATACCTTCAAGCACTCACCTCCACGGCAACGGCGCCAGAAAAGAGCTCGATGTCTACTACGCAACCTTCTCCTTGTAGACGTATTTGGGCCTCCAAGTGCAGAGGTTTGTAGGACAGTAGCAAATTTCCCTCAAGTGGATGACCTAAGGTTTATCAATCCGTGGGAGGCGTAGGGTGAAGATGGTCTCTCTCAAACAACCCTGTAACCAAATAACAAAGAGTCTCTTGTGTCCCCAACACACCCAATACAATGGTAAATTGTATAGGTGCACTAGTTCAGTGAAGAGATGGTGATACAAGTGCAATATGGATAGTAGATATAGGTATTTGTAATCTGAAATTATAAAAACAGCAAGGTAACTAATGATAAAAGTGAGCGTAAACGGTATTGCAATGGTAGGAAACAAGGCATAGGGTTCATACTTTCACTAGTGCAAGTTCTCTCAACAATAATAACATAATTGGATCATATAACTATCCCTCAACATGCAACAAAGAGTCACTCCAAAGCCACTAATAGCGGAGAACAAACGAAGAGATTATGGTAGGGTACGAAACCACCTCATAGTTATCCTTTCTGTTCTATCTATTCAAGAGTCCGTAGTAAAATAACATGAAGTTATTCTTTCCGTTCAATCTATCATAGAGTTTGTACTAGAATAACACCTTAAGACACAAATCAACCAAAACCCTAATGTCACCTAGATACTCCATTGTCACCTCAAGTATCCGTGGGCATGATTATACGATATGCTTCACACAATCTCAGATTCATCTATTCAACCAACACAAAGAACTTCAAAGAATGCCCCAAAGTTTCTACCGAAGAGTCAAGACGAAAATGTGTGCCAACCCCTATGCATAGGTTCATGGGCGGAACCCGCAAGTTGATCACCAAAACATACATCAAGTGGATCACGTGATATCCCATTGTCACCACAGATAAGCACGGCAAGACATACATCAAGTGTTCTCAAATCCTTAAAGACTCAATCCAAATAGATAATTTCAAAGGGAAAACTGAATCCATTACAAGAGAGTAGAGGGGGAGAAACATCATAAGATCCAACTATAATAGCAAAGCTCGCGATACATCAAGATCGTGCCATAGAAAGAACATGAGAGAGAGAGATCAAACACATAGCTACTGGTACATACCCTCAGCCCCGAGGGTGAACTACTCCCTCCTCGTCATGGAGGGCGCCGGGATGATGAAGATGGCCACCGGTGAGGGATCCCCCCTCCGGCAGGGTGCCGGAATGGGCTCCCGAGAGGTTTTTGGTGGCTACAGAGGCTTGCGGCGGCGGAACTCCCGATCTATTGTTGTCTTTGAAGGTTTTAGGGTATATGGGAATATATAGACGAAAGAAGTCGGTCGGGGGAGCCACGAGGGGCCCACGAGGGTGGAGGGCGCGCCTAGGGGCAGTGGGCGTGCCCCCCTGTCTCGTGGCCTCCTCGAAGCTTCCCTATCTTGCACTCCAAGTCCCCTGGATTGCTTCCGTTCCAAAAATAATGCTCCCAAAGGTTTCATTCCGTTTAGACTCCATTTGATATTCCTTTTCTTCGAAATACTGAAATAGGCAAGAAAACATCAATATGGGTTGGGCCTCTGGTTAATAGGTTAGACCCAAAAATAATATAAAGGTGTATAATAAAGCCCATAAACATTCAAAACAGATAATAAAATAGCATGAATGCTTCATAAATTATAGATATATTGGAGACGTATCACCCTTCAAGACCTCAAATCCACCGTGCGCTGGCCCCATGGTGGGCGCCAACTGTTGTGGAATTTTCACATCAGATGCCCTAGTGAAAGGACTTAGTCGTGGAGCCATCGTAACTAGGAAGCTTAAAGGGGTTAATCGGGACAAAGGACACGAGGTTTATACTGGTTCGGCCCCTTATGACAGGATAACTAGGGAGAGGAATCGCTTGACCTAGCTCTCGATCTAATGTTACTTGCCCTGAACCACCGTCGGTTCCTCCCTTTATATATAGAGGTTGACGCCCAGCGGCTCACAGAGTCCCGGCCGGCTCATAAACAGTGTCCGGCTCAGTCTCTTAACTATTCTTGCCTTACAATACAAGTCACGTACATATGGCGGTTTATCACTACGGACCTTAAGTCGCCTCTGGGCTTTGGGCCCTTAACTGAACTGCCATCTTCAGCCTTGGTCTTGGGCTTCAAGAATACTCGTGGGTATAACCCGGCCACTCCTCGGCGGGTCATACCAATAGTTATATCCCCAACAACCGATAAAGAACTTCGTAGAATATGTAGGAACCAATATGGGCATCCAGGTCCCTCTATTGGTTATTGACCGGAGAGGTTTCTCGGTCATGTCTACATCATTCTCCAACCTGTAGGGTCCGCACGCTTATTTTTTGTTGACAATATAATATTATATGAGTTATGTGAATTGGTGACCAAATGTTGTTTGAGTCCCGGATGAGATCACAGACATGATGAGGAGCTCCTGAATGGTCCGGAGGTAAAGATTGATATATAGGACGATACTATTTGGTCTCCGGAAAGGTTTCAGAATGCAATGGGGTTTAATCGGAGTGCCGGAAGGGGTTCCGGGAGGCCACTGGCACTTGGTGGGCCTCATGGGCCAAAGAGGGGAGGCGCACCAGCCCACTAAGGGGCTGGGTGCGCTCCACCTCCCTTGCCCATGCGCCAGGAAGGAAAGGGGGGTGCCTAGGCAGGGCAGCCGCCGGTCCCCCTCCTGCCTTCTCCTTCGTACCGAAATAAGGAAAGGGGGAGGCGCCTAGGGCAGGAGGCCAGGGCTGGCCGCCGACCCCCTTGGGGGTGCTCTATGGCTGCCTCCCTCCCCCCACCTATATATATGTGAGGAGGGAGAGGGACAACACACACCACAATCCCCAAGCCGTGTGCGATGCCCCTCTCCCTCTAATTCATCCTCTGTCGTAATTTTCGTCATGCTCGGTGAAGCCCTGCGGACATAGTTTCACCACCACCGTCACCACTCCGTCATGCTGCTGGAACTCACCTACTACTTCGCCCGTCTTGCTGGATCAAGAAGGCGAGGACGTCATCTAGCTGAACGTATGCTGAACGCGGAGGTGTTGTGCGTTCGGTACTTGATCAGGACAGATCGTGAAGGTGTATGACTACATCAACCGCATTGATAAACGCTTTCGCTTAACGGTCCACGAGGGTACGTAGACACACTCTCCCCTCTAGTAGCTATGCATCTCCATGGATAGATCTTGCGTGTGCGTAGAATTTTTTTGTTCCATGTAACATTCCCCAACAGTGGCATCATGAGCCAGGTCTATGCGTAGATAATATGCACGAGTAGAACACAAAGGAGGTTTGGGCGGAGATGTTCATACTGCTTACCACCAACGTCTTATTTTGATTCGGCGGTATTGTGGGATGAAGCGGCCCAGACAAACCTTACATGTTCACGTAGATGAGACCAGCTCCACCGACTAACATGCAACTTGTTTTGCATAAGGTGCCTGGCGGGTGTCTGTTTCTCTCACTTTAGTTGAATCGAATTTGACTACGGCCTGTTCTTGTAGAAGGTTAAAACAGCAAACTTGACAATCACCGTTCTGGGTTTCCGTAGGTAAGAACGGTTCTTACTAGTTGCCCATAGCAGCCACGTAAAACTTGCAACAACAAAGTGGAGGACAATCAGAAGAGGATGCATAGGATGGCTTGGTGGAAGGTGTGTGTCCCAAAAGACCAAGGAGGCATGGGCTTCTGAGATATACATTGTTTCAATCTGGCTTTGCTAGCCAAACAGGCGTGGCGTTTGATTGATAATCCAGAATCGTTATTTGCTACAATCTTGAGAGCAAAATACTTCCCAGATGGTGATTTAATGAATGCAAATCTAAAGAAGGGTTCATCTTTTACCTGGCAAAGCATTATGGCAGGAGTTAATTCCCTAAGGAATGGTTACATCTGGCGAGTTGGAAATGGACAAAATATTGATATTTGGGAAGATGCATGGATCCCGAATTGTGCAAATAGGAAAATTATTACTCCTAGAAGGAGGCATCTTTTGTCAAAGGTGTCTGGCCTTATTGACCCAATCATGAATTATTGGGATGAAGACTTGGTGAGACAAACGTTGTGGCCAATTGACGCTCAAAGGGTGCTCGCGATTCCCCTTCCGATGCATGATACGTCAGACTTCATTGCTTGGCGTTATACAAAAAATGGCTTGTTCACTGTTCGATCAGCTTATTTTGAGGAATGGAACCAACAACATGGGAGGAAATTGCAATATACAAATAGTATGGGTAGAGCCAATGCTAATCCTATCTGGGGTAAGATCTGGAAACTATCTTGTCTGACAAAGGTAAAAAATTCATCTAGCCTACATTGCATGGAACTCTCCCATGTCGTGTTACGCTCGCTAATAGACACATTGAAATTTCGCCCATCTACCCATCATGCTCAAATGGGCCAGAAGACACAAAACACGTCTTGTTTCTGTGTCAGAAGGCGAAAGAGGTTTGGAACAAGTTAGGATTGTATGAGGTGGTCAATAGAGCTTGTGGTGTCGATGGGCGGGAGAGACAGTTCTTGAATTGTTACTACTTATGCCAGACCAAGAATTATTTGTATTGGGACTCCAGAACGTACGTGAATTCATTGCTATAACAACTTGGTATCTATGGTGGGATAGACGTAAACTGGTTCATGAAGGAAAGTCTCAAGATGCACATCAAACTTCGATGGGGGCTCGTGACATAACGGCGAACTACGTTAATGCACACTCCCTTAAGGCAACCAGTAAAACAAGGGGATGGAGCAGACCTCCTATGGGTTTTGTGAAACTAAATGTTGATGCTTCCTTTGATCACGATCTGCTTAGGAGCACGGCAGGGGCTGTCCTCAGAGATGACAAAGGAAGGTTCATTGTTGGCGGAAATTGGAGGATTGATTGGCGTGTTGATGTATTAACAGCAGAAGCACTAGCTCTAAGGTTTGGCTTAATCCTTGCATAGAAGGCGGGTTGCAATCGCCTTATTGTCAACTCTGATAATATGGAAGTGATTGACACAATGAAAATGGAGGACAATTAGTGGGTGCGGCAGCGGCAGTGTTCGATGATTGCTATTTTATGGCATGTGCTTTTTCTGTTACTAGGTTTGAACATTGTAATAGGGAAGCAAATAAGGTTGCTCATGAACTTTCTAGACTAGCGAAATTCTGAGAGACTAGGGATTGGTGTGAGGAGCCTATGGAGGATATTGTATCTTTTCTTCTTGATGATGTAACTCTTATTTCCAATTAATAAAGTGTGATGTTTATTTCAAAAAAAAAGTGGAGGAAGTCTAACTTGTTTTTTTAGGTTATGTTGTGATGTGATATGGTCAAGATGTGATGTGATATATGTTGATGTATGAGATGATCATGTTTTGTAACAAGTTCACGACTTGCATGTCGATGAGTTCGACAATAGGCAGGAGCCTTAGGGTTGTCTTTAATTTATTGTATGACCTGCACTGAAGCGCCATGTAATTTCTTTGCTTTATAATTAAATGTTAGCAATAGTCGTAGAAGCAATAGTTGGCGAGACGACCCCGACGCAATGATGGAGATCAAGGTGTCGCGCTGGTGACGATGGAGATCATACCGTTGCTTTGGAGATGGAGATCAAAAGCACAAGATGATGTTGGCTATATCATATCACATATTTTGATTGCATGTGATGTTTATCCTTTATGCATCTTATTTTGCTTAAGACGACTGTAGCATTATAAGATGATCCCTTCACTTAATTTCAAGAACAAGTGTTCTCCCAAAGGATGCACCATTGCTAAAGTTTGTCGTTTCGAGGAATCTCGTGATGATCGGGTGTGACAGACTCTACGTTCACATACAACGGGTGTAAACCAATTTTGCACATGCAGAATACTTGGGTTAAACTTGACGAGCCTAGCATGTACAGACATGGTCTCGTAACACTGGAGATCGAAAGGTTGAACATGAGTCATATAGTAGATATGATCAACATGAAGATGTTCACCGTTGATGACTACCCCATCTCACGTGATGATCGGACATGGATCAGTTGATTTGGATCATGTATCACTTAGACAAATTAGGGATGTTGAGTTAAGTGGGAGTTCATTATTAATACTTTAAACTAAAATTTATCATGAACATAGTCAAAATGTATTTGCAAATTATGTTATAGATCAATAGCTCGCGATGTAGCTCCCTTAGTTTTGATATGTTCCTAGAGAAAACTAAGTTGAAAGATGATGGTAGCAATAATGCAGATTGGGTCCGTGATATGAGGATTATCCTCATTGCTGCACATAAAAATTATGTCTTGATGCATCGCTAGGTGACAGACCTGTTGCAGGAGCTAATGCAGACGTTATGAACGTTTGGCAAGCTCGATCTGATAACTACTTGATAGTTTAGTGTGCCATGCTTGACGGCTTAGAATCTCATTGCTATTATTATATTTCCTTATTCATGATAAATGTTTATTATTCATGCTAGAATTGTATTGACCGGAAACTTAAATACATGTGTGGAAACATAAACAAATATTGTGTTCCTAGACAGCCTTTACTAGACTAGCTCGTTAATCAAAAGATGGTTAAGGTTTCCTAACCATAGACATGTGTTGTCACTTGATAATGGGATCACATCATTAGAAGAATGATGTGATGGACAAGACCCATCTGTTAGCTTAGCATATGATCGTTCAGTTTATTGCTACTTCTTACTTAAATGTCAAATACATATTCCTTCGACCATGAGACCATGCAACTCCTGGATACCGGAGGAATACCTTGTGTGCTATCAAACATCACGAAGTAACTGAGTGATCATAAAAATGCTCCACAGGTACCTCCGAAGGTGTTTGTTCAGTTGACGTGAATCAAGATTGAGATCTGTCACTCTGTGTATGGGAGAGGTATCTCTGGGCCCTCTCGGTAATACAACATCACAAGAAGCTTGCAAGCAAAGTGACTAAGGACTTAGTTACGAGATGATGTATTGTGGAACGAGTAAAGAGACTTGCCAGTAACGAGATTGAACTAGGTATGGAGATACAAACGATCGATACTCGGGAAAGTAACATGCCGACAGACAAACAAAACTACGTATGTTGTCATAAAGGTTCGACCGATAAAGATCTTCGTAGAATATGTAGGAACCAATATGGGCATCTGTCGGGGATATACCCCGCGGTATGACCCGGCCGGAGTTATAACCCGGCTGGGACTTGATAAATCGGCTGACAGTTAAGACAGGTGGCTGAGATAGACGGTAAACCGGCAGGTGATAAATGGGCTGACAGTTAAGACAGGTGGCTGAGACAGACGGTAAACCGGCAAACAATCATAAGCCAGCAGGCAGTCATAAACCGGCAGACAATCATAACCCGGCAGACAGTCATAAACTGGCAGATGTTAAGTCAGCTGATAACCCGGCAGATGTCCTAGTGTGAGGACTTAGTCGTGAGGCCAACGCATCTAAGGATTGGGTTATCACCCTTACTGCACATGTCACATCAACCGACAGTACTATTCCATATCACAGGTATGATATTGTTTATATATGATTATGTTTAAACCGGCCTTGGCTATGGACTTTAAGTCACCGGTATATTTTGGATTGCGCCATTGGAATCATGCGCTTATCAATCATTGGATTATTGTCCTTATTGGATACGGCGATGTAAGCCGAGAGTATGAGCCAATTCCACAGGTATGTTTTCCTGATTATATAAATATGCGAGGTTTGATAAACCGCCCTGGCTTTTGACGTTGAATCGCCCGTATGTTTAGGCTTGAATGGCCTTAATTCTAGTCTTTTCCATACTTGCATAAAGACTATATTATGCTTGGGTTGTTACCCGCCCTGGCTTTTGACGTTAAGTCGCCAGGGCATATGTTGTTTAAACTCTGTGCAGGATTTGCAAAAATATGACTTATATAAATGATTAAGTTCAAGCTCATTATCAAAATTGATGCTTCAAAATGATTATCCGTTCTGGATTTTCTCAAAGGCTATAAGCCACTGAGTTATGAAATTCCGGCTTACAATGAATGCACATTAAGTCGCCATCGGCCAAGAACCACCGAGTATTTGAACTTCGGATCTACTTGTCAACCAATAAGGTATTCAAATTTCTAATAGCCAAAACTTGGCTAGATTTTCATGATGATATTGAATGATTGATGTTTTTTCATATCAGATTATATTATTCAAATCTTGAATAGCCAACATGGCTGGATTTTTATTATGATTATCAATATTATGATGGAGGTCTTTAAAATCGCTTCAGCGCAATGGCTATTATGTTATCAACGGATATGATTTATTCTACAATGGATGAAATAGTCCTGAGTCACTGCAGGCTTACGACCCGGCACTTGGGGGCTACATTATTCAAATTGAGATTACATCAAATATGCAAGTCCCATGTCACTTCCAGCATGCACCATGGCACTTGGGGGCTAATGCAAAGTCATTTTTTCATCACCTTATTGAAGACCTGACTCATCACATTGTAATGAGCTGGCCCTTTGGGGCTACCAATTGCTCCTGTCAACAATTCAAGGTACACAAGTCTTAATCCATTATATTGAAAGGTCCACTCCTTAGTTGATAAAGCACAAAGCTCTTAACCTTGTGGACGTGGGTTCAAGCCCCATGATGGAGTTACATCATATGATGTTATTTTCAATGTAGTATATATAAAGTCCCATCTCAGTATTATCTTACTGAGCCGGCCCTTGGAGGTTACACGTTGCTGTTAAAGTCTACATGATTATATTTTCAAAGTCACTGCTCATTATTTGCATAATGACCCGTCCCTTGGGGGCTACACTGGTTGAAGTTTTTATGAAATCAAAATTTCAAGTCCCAAGTTGCTGCAAGCATGACAACCCGGTACTTGGGGGCTACATATGTGGAATACTCAGTTTATGACTCATGACTGAGATGAACAAATCATATTTCTTCAAGGTTGTGACATTTATATTGAAGCAAGTCTTAAGCTATTGCTACGCTACCTTCTTAAGACTTGGGGGCTACAAGTGATAGGCATATAAGAGGTATATTTTCAAAGTTGATGTTAACTGCAATTATGACCCGGTGCCATCAATATTTATAAAACCGGCAATTTTGGCAATGATAAACCAGCAAGTTCTACATCCTTAAGCCGGCTGAAGATCAGAGGAGGATTTCAAGGACCAATATTTTTGTTAAGTCATTGGGAGCTGAGTCAAATGAATTATTCTTCGTAATATTTTTCTGTGACAAACCAATGTCAGCAAATTGATTATGATGTTGGACTATTGACCCAGATTTTCTAGAAGGAAATGACAAGGACTTAAGGATGATCAGGATCCGTTTAACATGGATAAATCCAAATTAAACTGGGGGCTAATGTCGGGGATATACCCCGCGGTATGACCCAGCCGGAGTTATAACCCGGCTGGGACTTGATAAACCGGCTGACAGTTAAGACAGGTGGCTGAGACAGACGGTAAACCGGCAGGTGATAAACCGGCTGACAGTTAAGACAGATGGCTGAGAAAGACAGTAAACCGGCAGACAATCATAAACCGGTAGACAGTCATAAACCGGCAGACAATCATGACCCGGAAAACAGTCATAAACCGGCAGATGTTTAGTTAGATGATAACCCGGCAGATGTTAAGTCAGATGATAACCCGGCAGAAGATAACCCGACAGACGTTAAGTCGCCTGGGGTTAACAAGCCCGAGATGTTAAGAAGCCCAAGAGGTTAAGAAGCCCATGAAGGGAAATCAAAATATTTTAAGTCTTAGTCCGAGATGGACTCTACATGTAACCCGCCCCTTCAACTTATATAAGGAGGGGCAGGGCACCCCAAGGGAGGAGAGAAATAATCTTAAGGGTTAGAGATAACTGGGAAAGCCGGTTTACGGTGACTCCCTCGTGATGATAATGAGACCTAGCCACAAACAGCATGTAGGGTTGTTACCGGATGATGTTTCCCAGGGCCCGAAGCTGTCTAAATCCTTGTCTTTCGTTACCTCTCGATTCCGCTCAACCCCTCTCAAGCTACCATATAGATGCGTTGGCCTCACGACTAAGTCCTCACACTAGGACATCTGCCGTGACAATTCCACGACAGCATCCACATTCCGCTATTGGTTATTGATCGGGGAGGTGTCTCGGTCATGTCTACATCATTCTCGAACCCATAGGGTCGGCACGCTTAACGTTCGTTGACGATATAATATTATATGAGTTATTTGAATTGGTGAATGAATATTGTTCGGAGTTTCGGATCAGATCACGGACATACGAGGAGATCCGGAATGGTACGGAGATAAAGATTGATATATAGGATGATACTATTTGGTCTCCAGAAAGGTTTCGGAATGCACCGGGGTTTTATCGAAGTGCTAGAAGGGGTTCCTGGAGGCCACCGGCACTTGGTGGGCCTCATGGGCCAAAGAGGGGAGGCGCACCAGCCCACTAAGGGGTTGGGTGCGCTCCACCTCCCTTGCCCACGCGCCAGGAAGGAAAGGGGGGCGCCTAGGCAGGGCAGACGCCTGCCCCCCTCCTGCCTTCTTCTCTGTGCCCAAATAAGGAAAGGGGAAGGCGCCTTGGGCAGGAGGCCAGGGCTGGCCGCCGCCCCCCTTGGGGGCACCCTAGGGCTGCCTCCCCTCCCCCCACCTATATATATGTGAGGAGGGAGAGGGGCAACACAAACCACGATCCCCAAGTCATGTGCGGCGCCCCTCTCCCTCTAGTTCATCCTCGGTCATAATTTTTGTAGTACTCGACGAAGCCCTACGGAGATAGTTGCACCACCACCGTCACCACGCCGTCGTGCTGCCGAAACTCATCTACTACTTCGCACGTCTTGCTGGATCGAGCTGAACATGTGCTGAACGCGGAGGTGCCATACGTCCGGTACTTGATCGGGACGGATCGTGAAGGTGTACGACTACATCAATCGCGTTGATAAACGCTTCCGCTTAACGGTGTACAAGGGTGCGTAGACACACTCTCCCCTTTCGTAGCTATGCATCTCCATTGATAGATCTTGCGTGTGCGTAGAAATTTTTTGTTTTCCATGCAATGTTCCTCAACAGCGGCCTCGCGCCTTGGCAATTGCGGTCGGTAGTTTGTCCTTGACGAGCTGCCAGAGGCGCTTTGCGGCGGCGCAGTGAACAGGCCCATCAATTTGGGCGTAGCGGCTATGCATCCGCAGCGGCGTCGACTCCTCCTTCATGTGGTGCCAGATTTGAAGCCGTCGCGGTTGTGTTGGGGGGGGGGGCGTGTTCCTTCTTGCGCGGCGTCTGATCTGGACACTGTAGTGTTTGCGTGGGCAGGGGGGGCAGGCACCTTCTTCACGCACCGGAGAGGGGACGTTGGCTCCCGCTCCACGCAATAGCGCGACGGGGACCGCGGCTCCTTGATAGCACGCGGTGGCGAGGTGGCGTGGGACCTATCTAATGGAGTGATCGCTCTGTCATGAGCTCCATCTGATGTTTGAATTCCTTGTCCGTCGAGCGACCTCCACGAGGCTCCCGGGACAACGCCTGGTCCTAGTCGCCACCGGAGGAGATGGCGACCTCCTCCTTACTAGAAGAGCCGGCCAACGTGGATGCCGAGTGGCCCGGAGAATAAGGGCGGCAGCGACATGAGCCGCCTGACGAAGAAGTGTCGCCGCCTCCGCCTGCCAGTGCGGAGAGCCATGACTTCAGCATTGCCGGAGTTGGAGTTGCTCGAGGAGGAGGAGGGGCTCCGAGAGGATGAAATGTGGATGTGCATCGCCAACGCATGACTTAAATAGCCGTGGCCGGGTCATGCGAAGGGCCGGTCAGTCTGCACAACGGACAAAGTTAGTTGTTTCTCGGGACGCTGCATCCATGAAGTGGCCACGTCCGTCAGCGCCGCCCTCACGTCTGGTCACGTCGCGCGGCTTCCGTGTCGGCCGGTGCGTACTCTGAGCCGGCATGAATGCGATGCGGAAAGCGGCGCAATGCTTTGGATGAAAAACACGGGAGAGGTGGTAGGGCATTTTTTTTTGAGCCACGGTTGTCAGTTGTTCGGGCGCTCACAAAGTCTCCGGTTTATTTTCGATTTGCAGAAAAAACATCATCCAGACAGGTTGACGGATCAATACAGAACCGCATTGGATTGAAGATGCCCTTAGCCACAGTTACCCGTCCTGTGTTGTCGCGGCCGAGCTGGGCTAGCCTGCCTATGCTTGTGCGTGCGGTGCGGAACAAATCATGAGAGGCCAAGACGAAAACGCAAAACAGCTCGGTGGCGAATGGGATGCTCTCTGCTCTTTTCCCCTTGTTTCTTTCTTTCTTTTCCTAGATCGGCACGGGGATGGCAATGATGATGTCCTCCGGCTTTGAGCAAACCATCGCACGAGATAGATAGATGGATGATTCGAGTTTGGACGGATCCATGGCAACGCAACGGGGCCTGATCATCATCTTCACCTGCACGCACGCACCACGATATGGAGGGTAGCAGAAGCTTCTGCCTGCAATCAGTGGACCGGTGCTAGTTCTCGCGCACCGCGTGCATTGGGAAAGGGAGCGATGGCTCCATCCAACGCAGCCAAGGACATAAGTTCGTTCGAGAGCAAGTATACCAAGTAGCAATGCTCTGCTGACCACTTCTTTCTATCTGGCTACACGAAATAATAATTGTTTTTCGGATCGCCGTATATCAAAGACACGAGGCAGCTTTGGAAGAAGTAGAGCCTCGATGTGATCAATTCGTGGCAGTTATATCCTTTCATGTAGTACTACTAAAGGATTCAACCTTCACTCCCCTAACACTTCCTACAAATACTACTAGTACTATTGTTGTCGAAATCAGCATTAGTGGTCTAACTCTAATGGGTAGTCAGTCACTGCTAGCTACTCCCTCCGTTTATCCATTTCTAGGACAAGTATTTCCAGACGGAGGGAATACCCCTTGAAACACAGTTTGAAGTAAGCACCACTATTTTATGTAATTCTGATGGGAAAGTCTACCAGGCACATAGTCCCTCCGTTTCATATTAGTTGTCGCTGAAACGGATGTATCTAGACGTATTTCAGTGCTAGATACATCCGTTTGAGCGACGACTAATATGGAACGGAGGGAGTACATATCAAGTGTAGCATTAACAAAATCAATTACCCATAACACATTCAATCACGTAAAAGAGAATTTTAAAAAACTGAAATTTTCTAAAACTGTTGGATTTTAAAACATTATTTATTTTGTAAAATTTTATTCAGAATTTTCAACAGATGTTTGAATTTTTTGAAAAGGTACCTAAGTTCTGCATTAGTGTTAGTTCTTAAGTATGTGCACTCCTCGTTTTGCACAAACATTAGTCAGCTTAATTGGTATGCCACTCACGATTGTTGCAAGAGATCTGTGGTTAGATTCCTAGCTGTTTTTTTTTGTGACTTTTCACAGCCTGCGAAGAAGCGCACTCCTTGGTGTTAGTTTCTAAGATTTCACGTCATTGCTTTACACAGTCATTAGTTGGGTCAACTGGTGAGCCACTCAGGCTTGCTGCAAGAGGTCTGCGGTTCTACCCCTGGTATCTCTACTTGATTTGGTTTTCCTTTCAATTTTTACGTGCCGTGGGCCTGGCCCAGTCCGAAGAAGAAATGTATATATAAGTAATAAAATAAATTGGAACGTGCCAAGAGCTGAAAAATCAAAAAAAAAGCAAAGACAACCGTAGTGGTGTTGTATATACAGGGCAATATAGTCATTTCGCTAGTCGTACTTACTTCCGTATGTATGGCGTGTAGTCGTATACGTACAGGAGACCATTAGATTGGGCCGGCCCATGAAGATACCGTATAGTAGCGCTTCAAAAATAAAACCGCGCTCGAACTCAGGGCCTCTGGAGTACGCAAAACATGAACAACCAGCTCGCCCAGCAACCATTTTTGCCTGAGTAGCGGCGGGAAGCCTTAAGGATAAGAACGACGCAGAATATTTTTTAAAACTTCCAACGTAAAATATTTTTTTGAAAATAAAACGTGATTGTTTTGTGAATCCCAGTCACTTTTCAGATTTTTGAACAAATATATAATAAACTGAAACATTTTTTTAAAACCATGAACAGCTTTGAAACGTGAATATTTTTTTTAAAACGGAACATTTTTATAATTCCAAATTTCTATGGAAACACAAACAACTGTTGGAACATGAACGCTTTTTGCAACTCTAGAAAAGAAATGGAAAAACAACAAACATTTTTGTAACAGAAGCATAAGACCATCATTTTTTGAAATTTTTGAAAAGAATATGAAAACGGGGACATTGATTGAATTCCAAACAAATTATAATACATGAACATTTTTTGGAATCCCAATCATTTCTCTAACAGTTGTGAAATTTTTGAATAAACACATTCTGAACAATTTTTGGAAAACACAAACTGTTTCTAAAATTCTTGATTATTTTTTTGAGAAATGACAAACAAAATTTGAAGACATGTACAATTTTTTTGAAGTTATGAACATTTTCTCAATTTTTTGGACATTCACTAATAAATATGAATATTTTCAAATTATGAAAATTGGTTTTAAAATTGAAATATTGAACGTTCAGTGGGCACTAAGGATGCACAATAGGCGAGACCATAAGTTATTTGCTTCGCTCATTCTATCCATTTGGTTGACAACTTCATGTGACGAGTGTCAGTTAGGAAAATCCATATGGTTCGGGAGTAGCGTCAAATAGATGGCAGCACACGCAGGAGGCCGGCCGACTGGGCTGGCTCATTGACGCTCGCAAAAACAGAAAACAATTCACCAATATGACAATTTTAAGTAACTATTTTTAGTTATGATTTTTAAATACATTTTCCCTTCGGACCTAGCATGGATGCAAACCATGGGCATGCCCACCTGCTAGCAAAAGTTGGATCGTTACAAGAATGTCCCAAAAAACACAATGCTCAATGGAGGGTGTCTGGATAGGCCATGAGCACGTTTTTCTGAACATCCTGAAATGGCTCCAATTTTCTTCATGGCTTGTATGACCAATTCAAGGCACCATGCCAAGTTTCTTGGGTTTTCGAAAAGTTTTGCATTTTCTGGTGTTTTCTTGGTCAAAAAAGTTAGATAAATGATTGGACGTGTCGCAACCTGCATACGGTGTCGGAAATTGTCCAAACCTGGCATGTATACCTACCTTGGGCATGCCCACCTGCTTGGAAAATTGGGGTCATTTCAAGAATGTCCAAAGAGACCATGTTCAACAGAAAGTGTCCGGGTAGGCCAGAAAGGTCCGTCTAAGAGCATGTTGCTTCTCAACATCCTTTAATTGGCCCCGGTTTTTTCATGGCCTTTTATGACCAACTCAAGGCACCGGTCCAAGTTGCCTGGGTTTTGACAAGTTTGCCTTTTCAAGAGTTTTCTCTATCAAAAAATGCCGATAATTGGCCGGAGGTGTCGCGACTTGCATACGGTGTCAGAAACCATTCAAACATGGCATGAATGCCTATCATGGGCATGCCCACATGCTTGCAAATGTTGGGTTCATTTCAAGAATGTCCAAAAAACATTTTTGTTTCTTTTTGATAACCGAATTCAAACCAGGTTCGGTATTAAAACGTATAACTGAAAGCAAAAACTGAAATCCAGGCATCCAGTATGAGGCCCCTCTCGCGTGTCACCCAACACCAAAGGCTCAGTCGCATGCGTGTGTCCAACCATGCAGGATACAAATGGCCCAATGCATGCTTTGTTCCCCACGTGAGAGCTAAACCAGCTAAGCTATTGTGGATTTGAAATAATTTCATCAATGCTGAAAAAACTATTCATGTTGAAATTTTTCCAAAAAATTCCACCAAAAAAGTTGGAAAAATAAGCTCGAGAAATTGAAAAGGAATGAAAAATTTGAGAAAAAAATCATGATTTTTTTTATTTTAAAAGTTTGACACATTTGAAATAACAGGAAAAAATAAAAAGGAAAACAAAGGAAAAATAAAATAAAAAAGGAAAACAAACCTGAATAAAGCCCTTTTTAAAAAACATGAAAAACCGGCCTAAAACTTCACGAAGTTACATTTGCCACATAATAAGCCACAAAGAAAGCAAGTGTTCAAGTTGTGTTCATAAAATTGTTCAGAAAGTTACTTCTTAAGTTTGCATACTCCTCGTATCTCTTTAAAATTATTGAAAATGTTGTTCAAAAGAATATACTTAATATTTTGAACTAACATATATCTTATTTTGAAATGTTCATGCTTTTAAAAAATGTTGTTCAAATTTTCGAAATATGTCATGCTTCTAAAAAAACTGAAATTTTCTAAAACTGTTGGATTTTAAAACATTTTTGATTTGTAAAAATTTATTCAGAATTTCCAACAAATGTTTGAATTTTTTGAAAAGGTACCTAAATTCTGCATTAGTGTTAATTCTTAAGTATGTGCACTCCTCATTTTGCACAAACATTAGTCAGCTTAACTGGTATGCCACTCACGGTTGTTGCAAGAGATCCGTGGTTAGATTCCTAGCTGTGTTTTTTTTGTGATTTTTCACAACCTGCGAAGAGGCGCGCTCTTTGGTGTTAATTTCTAAGATTTCACGTCAATGCTTTACACAGTCATTAGTTGGGTCAACTGGTGAGCCAGTCAGGCTTGCTGCAACAGGTCTACGGTTCGAATCCTGGTATCTCCAGTTGATTTGGTTTTCTTTTCAATTTTTATGTGCCGTGAAGGGGAGCGCTTACTACAGCCATCACCATTGGGCCCGGCCCAGTCCAGCGGGTTGTACCGAAAAAGAAGTGTATATATAAGTAGTAAAAAATAAATTGGAACGAGGCAAGAGCTGAAAAATTAAAAAAAAAAGCAAAGACAACCGTAACGGTGTTGTATATACATGGTAATGTAGTCATTTCGCTAGTCGTACTTACTTCCGTTTGTATGGCGTGTAGTCGTATACGTACAGGAGACCATCAGATTGGGCCAGCCCATGAAGATAACGTATAGTAGCGCTTCTAAAATAAAACCACGCTAGCAAGAGCTCAAACTCAAGGCCTCTGGAGTACGGAAAAAATGAACAACCAGCTCGCCTAGCAACCATTTTTGCCTTAGCGGCGGCGGGAATCCTTAAGGATAAGAACGACGCAGAATATTTTCAAAAACTTCCAACGTAAAATATTTTTTTGAAAATAAAACGTGATTTTTTATTAATCCCAATCACTTTTCAGATTTTTTTTTAACAAATATATAATAAACTGAAACATTTTTTAAAACCATGAACAGCTTTGAAACGTGAATATTTTTTTAAAACGGAACATTTTTATAATTCCAAATTTCTATGGAAACACAAACAACTGTTGGAACATGAACATTTTTTTCAACTCCAGAAAAGAAATGGAAAAACAACAAACATTTTTGTAACAGAAGCATAAGACCATCATTTTTTTAAAATTTTTGAAAAGAATATGAAAACGGGAAAATTGATTGAATTCCAAACAAATTATAATACATGAACATTTTTTGGAATCCCAATCATTTCTCTAACAGTTGTGAAATTTTTGAATAAACACATTCTGGACAATTTTTGGAAAACACAAACTGTTTCTAAAATTCTTGATTATTTTTTTGAGAAATGACAAACAAAATTTGAATACATGTACAATTTTTTGAAGTTATGAACATTTTCTCAATTTTTTGGACATTCACTAATGAATATGAATACTTTGAAATTCTGAAAATTGGTTTTAAAAATGTTCGAAATATTGAAGGTTCAATGGGCACTAAGGATGCTCAACAGGCGAGACCATAAGTTATTTGCTTCGATCATTCTATCCATTTGGTTGACAACTTCATGTGACAAGTGTCAGTTAGGAAGTTCCATATGGTTCGGGAGTAGCGTCAAATAGATGGCTGCACACGCAGGAGGCCGGCCGACTGGGCTGGCCCATTGACGCTCGCAAAAACATAAAATAATTCACCAATATGACAATTTTAAGTAACTATTTTTAGTTATGATTTTTGAATACCTTTTCCCTTCGGACCTAGCATGGATGCAAACCATGGACATGCCCACCTGCTAGCAAAAGTTGGATCACTACAAGAATGTCCCAAAAAAAACACAATGCTCAATGGAGGGTGTCTGGATAGGCCATGAGCACGTTTTTCTGAACATCCTGAAATGGCCCCAATTTTCTTCATGGCTTGTATGACCAATTCAAGGCACCATGCCAAGGTTCTTGGGTTTTCGAAAAGTTTTGCATTTTTTGGTGTTTTCTTGATCAAAAAAGTTCGATAAATGATTGGACGTGTCGCAACCTGCATACGGTGTCGGAAATTGTTCAAACATGGCATGTATGCCTACCTTGGGCATGCCCATCTGCTTGGAAAATTGGGGTCATTTCAAGAATGTCCAAAGAGACCATGTTCAACAGAGAGTGTCCGGGTAGGCCAGAAAGGTCCGTCTAAGAGCATGTTGCTTCTCAACATCCTTTAATTGGCCCCAGTTTTTTCATGGCCTTTTATGACCAACTCAAGGCACCGGTCCAAGTTGCCTGGGTTTCGACAAGTTTGCCTTTTCTAGAGTTTTCTCTATCAAAAAATGCCGATAAATGGTCGGAGGTGTCGCGACTTGCATACGGTGTCAGAAACCATTCAAACATGGCATGGATACCTATCATGGGCATGCCCACATGCTTGCAAATGTTGGGTTCATTTCAAGAATGTCCAAAAAGCATTTTTCTTTCTTTTTAATAACCAAATTCAAATCAGGTTCGGTATTAAAACTTATAACTGAAAGAAAAAACTCAAATCCAGGCATCCAGTATGAGGCCCCTCTCGCGTGTCACCCAACACCAAAGGCTCAGTCGCACGCGTTCGTCAAACCATGCAGGATACAAATGGCCCAATGCATGCTTTGTTCCCCACGTGAGAGCTAAACCAGCTAAGCTATTATGGATTTGAAATAAGTTCATCAATGCTGAAAAACATATTCATGTTGAAATTTTTCCTAAAAATTCTACCAAAAAAGTTGGAAAAATAAGCTCGAGAAATTGAAAAGGAATGAAAAATTTGAGAACAAATTCATGATTTTTTTATTTTAAAAGATTGACACATTTGAAATAACAGGAAAAAATAAAAAGGAAAACAAAGGAAAAATAAAATGAAAAAGGAAAACAAACTTGAATAAAGCCCGTTCTTAAAAAACATGAAAAACCGGCCTAAAACTTCACGAAGTTACATTTGCCACATAATAAGCCACAAAGAAAGCAAGTGTTCAAGTTGCTTTCATAAAATTGTTCAGAAAGTTACTTCTTAAGTTTGCACACTCCTCACATCTCTTTCAAATTATTGAAAATGTTGTTCAAAAGAATATACTTAATATTTTGAACTAACATATATCTTATTTTGAAATGTTCATGCTTTTAAAAAATGTTGTTCAAATTTTTGAAATATGTCATGCTTCTAAAAAAACTGAAATTTTCTAAAACTGTTGGATTTTGAAACATTATTTGATTTGTAAAATTTTGTTCAGAATTGCCAACAAATGTTTGAATTTTTTGAAAAGGTACCTAAATTCTGCATTAGTGTTAGTTCTTAAGTATGTGCACTCCTCATTTTGCACAAACATTAGTCAGCTTAACTGGTATGCCACTCACGGTTGTTGCAAGAGATCTGTGGTTAGTTTCCTAGCTAGTTTTTTTTGTGATTTTTCACAGCCGCGAAGAGGCGCGCTCCTTGGTGTTACTTTCTAAGATTTCACGTCATTGCTTTACATAGTCACTAGTCGGGTCAACTGGTGAGCCACTCAGGCTTGCTGCAAGAGGTCTGCGGTTCGAATCCTGGTATCTCCACTTGATTTGGGTTTCCTTTCAACTTTTACGTGCCGTGAAGGGGAGCGCTTACTACAGCCATCACCATTGGGCCTGGCCCAGTCCGACGGGTTGTACCAAAAAAGAAGTGTATATATAAGTAGTACAATAAATTGGAACGTGCGAAGAGCTGAAAAATATATAAAAAAGAAGCAAAGACAACCGTAGTGGTGTTGTATATACAGGGTAATATAGTCATTTCGCTAGTCCTACCTACTTCCGTATGTATGGCGTGTAGTCGTATACATACAGGAGATCATCAGATTGGGCCGGCCCATGAAGATACCGTATAGTAGAGCTTCAAAATAAAACCGCGCTCGCAAAAGCTCGAACTCGGGGCCTCTGGAGTACACAAAACATGAACAACCAGCGCCCAGCAACCATTTTTGCCTGAGTAGCGGCGGGAAGCCTTAAGGATAAGAACAACGCAGAATATTTTTAAAAACTTCCAATGTAAAATAATTTTTTGAAAATAAAACGTGATTTTTTTTGTGAATCCCAATCACTTTTCAGATTTTTGAACAAATATATAATAAACTGAAACATTTTTTAAAACCATGAACAGCTTTGAAACGTGAATATTTTTTTTAAAACGGAACATTTTTATAATTCCAAATTTCTATGGGAACACAAACAACTGTTGGAACATGAACGTTTTTTGCAACTCTAGAAAAGAAATGGAAAAACAACAAACATTTTTGTAACAGAAGCATAAGACCATTATTTTTTTGAAATTTTTGAAAAGAATATGATAACGGGAACATTGATTGAATTCCAAACAAATTATAATACATGAACATGTTTTGGAATCCCAATCATTTCTCTAACAGTTGTGAAATTTTTGAATAAACGCATTCTGAACAATTTTTGGAAAACAAAAACTGTTTCTAAAATTCTTGATTATTTTTTTGAGAAATGACAAACAAAATTTGAAGACATGTACAATTTTTTTGAAGTTATGAACATTTTCTCAATTTTTTGGACATTCACTAATAAATATGAATATTTTGAAATTTGGAAAATTGGTTTCAAAAATGATCAAAAAATTGAATGTTCAGTGGACACTAAGGATGCTCAATAGGCGAGACCATGGTTGACAACTTCATGTGACGAGTGTCAGTTAGGAAGTTCCATATGGTTCGGGAGTAGCGTCAAATAGATGGCAGCACACGCAGGAGGCCGGTCGACTGGGCTGGCCCATTGACGCTCACAAAAACAGAAAATAATTCACCAATATGACAATTTTAAGTAACTATTTTTAGTTATGATTTTTAAATACTTTTTCCCTTCGGACCTAGCATGGATGCAAACCATGGGCATGCCCACCTGCTAGCAAAAGTTGGATCGCTACAAAAATGTCCGAAAAAACACAATGCTCAATGGAGGGTGTCTGGATAGGCCATGAGCATGTTTTTTTGAACATCCTTGAATGGCTCCAATTTTCTTCATGGCTTGTATGACCAATTCAAGGCACCATGCCAAGTTTCTTGGGTTTTCGAAAAGTTTTGTATTTTCTGGTGTTTTCTTGGTCAAACTGTATAACTGAAAGAAAAAACTGAAATCCAGGCATCTGGTATGAGGCCCCTCTCACGTGTCACCCAACGCCAAAGGCTCAGTCGCACGCGTGTGTCCAACCATGCAGGATACAAATGGCCCAATGCATGCTTTGTTCCCCACGTGAGAGCTAAACCAACTAAGCTATTGTGGATTAGAAATAAGTTCATCATTGCTGAAAAAAATATTCATGTTGAAATTTTTCCAGAAAAGTCCACCAAAAAAGTTGGAAAAAATAAGCTCGAGAAATTGAAAAGGATTGAAAAATTTGAGAAAAAATTCTTGATTTTTTTTTATTTTAAAAGTTTGACACATTTGAAATAACAGGAAAAAATTAAAAGGAAAACAAAGGAAAAATAAAAAAAAGGAAAACAAACCTGAATAAAGCCCTTTTTAAAAAACATGAAAAACCGGGCTAAAACTTCACGAAGTTACATTTGCCACATAATAAGCCACAAAGAAAGCAAGTGTTCAAGTTGTGTTCATAAAATTGTTCAGAAAGTTACTTCTTAAGTTTTGCATACTCCTCATATCTCTTTAAAATTACTGAAAATGTTGTTCAAAAGAATATACTTAATATTTTGAACTAACATATATCTTATTTTGAAATGTTCATGCTTTTAAAAAATGTTGTTCAAATTTTCGAAATATGTTATGCTTCTAAAAAAACTGAAATTTTCTAAAACTGTTGGATTTTAAAACATTATTTGATTTGTAAAAATTTATTCAGAATTTCCAACAAATTTTTGAATTTTTTGAAAAGGTACCTAAATTCTGCATTAGTGTTAGTTCTTAAGTATGTGCACTCCTTGTGTTGCACAAACATTAGTTAGCTTAACTAGTATGCCACTCACGGTTGTTGCAAGAGATTTGTGGTTAGATTTCTAGCTGTTTTTTTTTTGTGATTTTTCATAGCCTGCGAAGAGGCGCGTTCCTTGGTGTTAGTTTCTAAGATTTCACGTCATTGCTTTACATAGTCATTAGTTGGGTCAACTGTTGAGCCACTCAGACTTGCTACGATAGGTCTGCGGTTCGAATCCTGGTATCTCCAGTTGATTTGTTTTTCTTTTTAATTTTTACGTGCCGTGAAGGGGAGCGCTTACTACAGCTATCACCATTGGGTCCGGCCCAGTCCGACGGGTTGTACTGAAAAAGTAGTGTATATATAAGTAGTAAAATAAATTGGAACGTGGCAAGAGCTGAAAAATCAAAAATAAAAGCAAAGACAACCGTAGTGGTGTTGTATATACAGGGTAATATAGTCATTTCGCTAGTCATACTTACTTCCGTATGTATGGCGTGTAGTCGTATACGTACAGGAGACCATCAGATTGGGCCGGCCCATGAAGATAGCGTACAGTCGCTTCAAAAATAAAACCGCGCTAGCAAGAGCTCGAACTCAGGGACTCTGGAGTACGGAAAACATGAACAACCAGCTCGCCTAGCAACCATTTTTGCCTGAGTAGCGGCGGGAAGCCTTAAGGATAAGAACGACGCAGAATATTTTTAAAAACTTTCAACGTAAAATATTTTTTTTGAAAATAAAACGTGATGTTTTTATGAATCCCAATCACTTTTCAGATTTTTGGACAAATATATAATAAACTGAAACATTTTTTTAGAACCATGAACAGCTTTGAAACGCGAATATTTTTTTAAAACGGAACATTTTTATAATTCCAAATTTCTATGGAAACACAAACAACTGTTGGAACATGAACGTTTTTTGCAACTCCAGAGAAGAAATGGAAAAACAACAAACATTTTTGTAACAGAAGCATAAGACCATCATTTTTTTGAAATTTTTGAAAAGATTATGAAAACGGGAAAATTGGTTGAATTCCCAACAAATTATAATACATGAACATTTTTTGGAATCCCAATCATTTCTCTAACAGTTGTGAAATTTTTGAATAAACACATTCTGAACAATTTTTGGAAAACACAAACTGTTTCTAAAATTTCTTGATTTTTTTTTGAGAAATGACAAACAAAATTTGAAGACATGTACAATTTTTTGAAGTTATGAACATTTTCTCAATTCTTTGGACATTCACTAATGAATATGAATATTTTGAAATTCTGAAAATTGGTTTTAAAAATGTGCGGAATATTGAAGGTTCAATGGGCACTAAGGATGCTCAATAGGCGAGACCGTAAGTTATTTGCTTCGATCATTCTATCCATTTGGTTGACAACTTCATGTGACGAGTGTTAGTTAGGAAGTTCCATATGATTCGGGAGTAGCCTCAAATAGATGGCAGCACACGCAGGAGGCCGGCCGACTGGGCTGGCCCATTGACGCTCGCAAAAACAGAAAATAATTCACCAATATGACAATTTTAAGTAACTATTTTTAGTTATGATTTTTAAATACCTTTTCCCTTCCGACCTAGCATGGATGCAAACCATGGGCATGCCCACCTGCTAGCAAAAGTTGGATCGCTACAAGAATGTCCCAAAAAAACACAATGCTCAATGGAGGGTGTATGGATAGGCCATGAGCACGTTTTTCTGAACATCCTGAAATGGCCCCAATTTTCTTCATGGCTTGTATGATCAATTCAAGGCACCATGCCAAGTTTCTTGGGTTTTCGAAAAGTTTTGCATTTTCTGGTGTTTTCTTGATCAAAAAAGTTCGATAAATAATTGGACGTGTCGCAACCTGCATACGGTGTCGGAAATTGTTCAAACCTGGCATGTATGCCTACCTTGGGCATGCCCACCTGCTTGGAAAATTGGGGTCATTTCAAGAATGTCCAAAGAGACCATGTTCAACAGAGAGTGTCCGGGTAGGCCAGAAAGGTCCGTACAAGAGCATGTTGCTTCTCAACATCCTTTAATTGGCCCCAGTTTTTTCATGGCCTTTTATGACCAACTCAAGGCACCGGTCCAAGTTGCCTGGGTTTCGACAAGTTTGCCTTTTCAAGAGTTTTCTCTATCAAAAAATGCCGATAATTGGCCGGAGGTGTCGCGACTTGCATACGGTGTCAGAAACCATTCAAACATGGCATGGATGCCTATCATGGGCATGCTTGCAAATGTTGGGTTCATTTCAAGAATGTCCAAAAAACATTTTTGTTTCTTTTTAATAACCGAATTCAAATCAGGTTCGGTATTAAACCGTATAACTGAAAGAAAAAACTGAAATCCAGGTATCCAGTATGAGGCCCCTCTCGCGTGTCACCCAACACCAAAGGCTCAGTCGCACGCGTGTGTCCAACCATGCAGGATACAAATGGCCCAATGCATGCTTTGTTCCCACGTGAGAGCTAAACCAGCTAAGCTATTGTGGATTTAAAATAAGTTCATCAATGCTGGAAAAAATATTCATGTTGAAATTTTTCCAAAAAAGTCCACCAAAAAAGTTGGAAAAATAAGCTCGAGAAATTGAAAAGGATTGAAAAATTTGAGAACAAATTCATGATTTTTTTTATTTTAAAAGTTTGACACATTTGAAATAACAGGAAAAATATAAAAGGAAAACAAAGGAAAAATAAAATAAAAAGGGAAAACAAACCTGAATAAAGCCCCTTCTTAAAAAACATGAAAAACCGGCCTAAAACTTCACGAAGTTACATTTGCCACATAATAAGCCACAAAGAAAGCAAGTGTTCAAGTTGTGTTCATAAAAATGTTCAGAAAGTTACTTCTTAAGTTTGCATACTCCTCATATCTCTTTAAAATTATTGAAAATGTTGTTCAAAAGAATATACTTAATATTTTGAACTAACATATATCTTATTTTGAAATGTTCATGCTTTTAAAAAATGTTGTTCAAATTTTCGAAATATGTCATGCTTCTAAAAAAACTGAAATTTTCTAAAACTGTTGGATTTTAAAACATTATTTGATTTGTAAAAATTTATTCAGAATTTCCAACAAATGTTTGAATTTTTTGAAAAGGCACCCAAATTCTGCATTAGTGTTAGTTTTTAAGTATGTGCACTCCTCGTTTTGCACAAACATTAGTCAGCTTAACTGGTATGCCACTCACGGTTGTTGCAAGAGATCTGTGGTTAGATTCCTAGCTGGTTTTTTTTGTGATTTTTCATAGCCTGCGAAGAGGCGCCCTCCTTGGTGTTAGTTTCTAAGATTTCACGTCATTTCTTTACATAGTCATTAGTTGGGTCAACTGGTGAGCCACTTAGGCTTGCTGCAAGAGGTTTGTGGTTCGAATCCTGGTATCTCTACTTGATTTGGTTTTCTTTTCTATTTTTACATTTGTTTTTGAGACAATTTTCTATTTTTACATGCCGTGAAGGGGCGCGCTTACTACAGCCATCATCATTGGGCCCGGCCCAGTCCGGCGGGTTGTACTCAAGAAGAAGTGTATATATAAGTAGTAAAAAAAATTTGGAACGTGGCAAGAGCTGAAAAAAAAAGAAGCAAAGACAACCGTAGTGGTGTTATATATACATATATACATACATGTCACAAACAAACAGTTGATCCGGCCATATCCATATCCATCCATCAGTGTTACTACTCCAACTAACGCTGAACATGCATCTTGTTTCGTACTAGCAGCTAGCAGTGCTTTAATTTCACCCTGCAGCCTGTCGATCCGTCTCAGACAATATCACCTTCAATCGCTTGGTAGAGGAAGAGATTACTTGGATGTAGAGGATGGATATATCTCTGCTTGCTAGGTAGCTACCCTCGTGTCTCTAGCACTCGCACGTGCTTTTTACCCTGTCCGTCCCACAAGGAAGAAAGAAATCAAAGACATACACAAATTAGTTATCTTCAATTCAATTCAATTGGAGTCAAAGACCAATATAGATAGACAATATAATGGGGTATTCTTCTTCTTCATACACAGGCACAGCTTAATTAGTACTGTATCTACCTAGGAAGAATCCAATTAATTTACTCCACAGTTGTTAGCTAGCTAGCTAGTATAAGAAGAAGAAGCTAATTAAGAGACATAGATAGATAGCAATTGGAATCAACAAGTTTGAATTGAGCGAGAACAACTTACAGCTCGTTGTCGACCGCTGCAAGCAGCGCAGCATACAGCTCGGCTAGGTCCTCTTTGAAGTAACTCTGCATCATACAATGGACTTCGGCAAAATGCTTCAGCACGGAATCATTGTTGGATTCAAGAAAGTGCTTGACAGATCATACAGATTATCCGAGTGGGGCACTGGAACTTTCTCTTTTGCGGTCTCTTTCTTTGTGCTGACATCCCTCATGAGCTTCACTCCTTTGACAAATTCTCTCCAAGCATGCCGCTTACCAGTAATCTTCTCCCTAGCAGCCATTGCCTTCTCAAGTTTTTCCAGCTCAGTGCTATTGAGGCATTTGATGAGCTTCCCATAGTTTATCACAAGCGTCTGTTGCCGAGGAAATGATGCGAAAGCAATGTGGTTCCTGACCGAGAGCAAGTAGTCGTTCCTGGCCTTTGCTGAAGAGTCGAAGTCTTTAGGAACAGCAAGCAGAAGCTCTAGTAGATGGTCTAGGAGTGGCGGCCTGCAGGGCCCCGGGGGGAAACTGGCATTGATCCACGCGTGGATGCGGGCAAAGTCTAGCTGCACGTTCTTTGCCGTGCTCAGTTCGTCTGGGCGCAAACTGAAGGTACACCTGCCCTTGTTCACCATCACTTGGTACAGACTAAGCTTCCCAGCGAATGACCCTACTGGTCCAGCAAGAATTGGGTCGACTGCTTCGACCAGCAATGAGTCTAGCACCAGACGCACTTCATCCCTCAGTGGAAAATCTCTGTGCTTAGCATTGCAGTTGGAGTCAAATGAAACAGCATCTGGGAACTCCCTCGTGGTCTGCAGTGGGTATCCTTTTCGGATGTATTCAGGGAACGTGGTAGCGTCAAATGCTTGCACTACATCCAGGGACTCCTGGGCTATCCTCAAGACCTAAATAGATAGATAACCAGCGCCTAATTAGTTTAGTTGGAATCATGCATCCTACGTCTTGCTACATATCACCATGCAAATTTCTAGTGCATATATATTAATTCTACCGTACACATATATACATGGCCAAAGAAAGACTAGCTAGCTAGGTAGTTTCATTTTAATTAATTCTTCATTCTCCAGTTTTAATTTGCTGCAATTAATCCAATCCAAACGTCAATTTCAACTAATATAATAATCCAAACCATTTGAACTAATATAATTTGCTGAAATCCAATCCAAACGTACGTGCGTGCTGAAATCTAGCTGGCCTAGCCTAGATAGCTGCTGCTTCATTTTAAGTAATACAATTTGCTGAAATCCAATCATCCAAACATGGTGAAATCTAGCCTAGATAGCTAGATAGCTACTGCTTCATTTGAAGCAATACAATTTGCTGAAATCCAATCATCCAAACATGGTGAAATCTAGCCTAGATAGCTAGATAGCTGCTGCTTCATTTTAAGTAATACAATTTGCTGAAATCCAATCATCCAAACATGGTGAAATCTAGCCTAGATAGCTAGATAGCTGCTGCTTCATTTGAACTAATTAAATACAATTAATTTGCTGAAATCCAATCATCCAAACATGGTGAAATCTAGCCTAGATAGCTAGATACCTGCTGCTTCATTCGAACTAAATACAGTTTGCGATTCATCCATTAATCCAAGCGTGAAAAAGCAAGCTATCAAGAGGACTAGCTAGCTAGCCAGGGAGACTAGACTATATGAGATGTATATAGTTGCAGGAACAACAAGACAGAAAGCAGGATAGGGAGGGAGAGCATACCACATGGTCCGGAGGGAGCAGCTTGGTAGTCTCGAGATACCTCTTGAGCTCGGGTACTCGGTCCACCACCAGCGGAGGATCTCCCAGAAGATGACGCGGCAGATGGGCGATCCTTGGCGGAAGGGGGGCGAGGCCGTCCCCCGGTGTGCATCGGCTGCCTCGAAGCCTCTGCGTGTAGGAAGATTCCGGCGGGGCTCTGACCGCCACAGGAACCACAGAATGCTGACGCCGGATTACGAATTGCGGATCAGCTGCTGGTCCCGGAGCCGGCGCAGCAGGAGGTGGCGGCGGCGTGGGCGTCCGTTCGCGCTGGGGTACACTCGGGCTGGGGGAGAGCCGAGGACCAAATCCTGAAGGAGGAGAAGGCGTCCTCGTCGGGGAGCGACGCCGACGCTTCTGCGGCGGAAGATTAGGACCAAGAACGCGAGGCGCTGGACAAGAAACGAGAGGGGGCGGATCAAGAACTGGACCAAGAACGCGAAGCGGCGGACAAGAAAAGAGGGGCGGCTGACCAAGAACGGGACCAAGAACGCGGCGGACAAGAAAAGAGAGGCGACTGACCAATGCAGGCCCGAGGAGGCGGGTAGCCTTGCTGCGGCGGCGGCGGGTGAGGGAAGGCCGCCGTTCCCGTGGGCCGAGCTTGTTCTCCCCATGCGCCGCCGTTCCCGTTCTGGTATTGGAACGCGTGGCCGTGGCCGTGGAGCGGCGGCCGCGGCTGGTTCCAATACCAGTGCTGCTGCGGCTGCTCCGGCGTCCGCGGCCACGCTGGAGCGTGCGGAGAGGGAGGAGGGGGCGGGCCGTATGGTGGTGCCATGGCTGTGAGCTCCAGGGACGAAGGTTGGTTCGGTTCTTGAAAGCTAAGAGGAGAGGGAGCGGGCGGGTGGGGATCGATCGATCGATCGATCGGCCCGCCGGTGTATATATGGCCGGGGTTCGCCTGCCTGCGGTTGGCCTTTGTCTAACCGTTATAACTGCCGCGCGCGCGCGCGCTTCCTGATTTGATTTGATTTGCCTTTGGCCTTCAATTCCCTTCACACTTGAAAAGCTTCACCATTGGTTGGTTATATTACTCTCTTCTCCAATCCGCCGGCCGGCGCAAGCCTTCTTCACCGCCGGCCGGCCTCGTTTCGCTTCGCTCACAACTACCGCTTCCTCTTCTTGGCAGCCACTATCTTAAAGGATTTGTCGTCCAATTTCTTCTGCTGTCACCCGCGCATCGTGTGGTGCTCGATCGGATCAACCACACGTATCGTGTCCGGCTTGCTCAACACCAGGTGATCCTCTCCAGTCTCCACCATCCGGTCCCTCCTTACTCAAGGGGTCCTCTTCATTCGATGATGCCACGTCTGAAGACGCGCGGCAGTCCATGCCCGGCCGAGTGAAGCTAATTCACTTCTTTGTCCACCGTGCGCTAGCTCCGTGCATGGTGATCAACCAACAATTGCGGGGCATGAAGAAGTGCGGTCTCTCTGCTTCGTCTTCTTCAACAAGATCAAAGCCCTCGCCGATATGTATCCTTACATGCTTGTTTAATTTTTTGATAAATTATTGTGCAAGTTGTCTTATAGCTATATATGCATGTCTGCATAGTTTTTGGTTTCTTCTTTTTTGATAGAGCCTATAAATGAGATTCCTTAAGGTATAGGTACCATTTTCTCATTCTGATCCGACTTGTGTACACAAAATAGCTAGAGTTATTAGCAATTATTTATATGTGGACTAGCCATACCACAAATTCATTTCTGCTTGTTTTGGATCAAAGTTTAGGGGATCCATACGTGCGAAGGAAGGCCTAGGAGAACAAAGGATACAAGCCGCCTGAGGATGCCCATCACACTCCAATATGCTTCAAACAAGGTTCAAAAGGCATCCCCACTCTTCGACAACCTTTTTATAATGACTTGCCTAACCATTTTATCCTTGCATGCTTTATGTCTACTCTCTTGGGACATCAATTTTTATTCTTCCTTCTTGAATAATTATGATCATAACATCGGAAACTAAATTGTGACAAGGAAGAAATTTTTCCATGCATGTTACTCTTATGCTTCACTCATCTATTCAGCGTAAAACTTATTGTTATACACTAGCAAAAGGGCTCATGCGTTGCAACGGGATTAAAAAATATCATAATTCGCCAAAAAAGGGGTAAGTACGCAGGGTCTTAGATCGTGAAACATGTACAAAGGGAGGACCTTGTGCAAGTACAACATGCCCAAGGATTATAACCTTTCCCAAATATTAAAGTTTAATTTTAAATGTTGCAATACAGATCGCCGGTATGAAATATAGACGGATTGTGTGCCATTTATTAATATTGCAATATAAATAGCATTTAAAAAATATTTGACATGTAAAATAACATCTTATTCAAATTGTACACATTTTTCTAATCAAATTATATATATAACATGTTAAAATTGGAGGTGCAGTTTAAAAGATATGGCTATTTGAAAAACAAATCTCAATAGACTGCGGGGTGATTAACACATATATCAGGGGGTTCATGTAAAACTGTAAAACAACGATTCGCTGGACTTAAATATGAACTGTGGGTTAATTAGCGTACAACTCAGGGGGTTTTGTGTAAAACATGAAAAAACGATTTATTCGGACTTAAAGGTGGACTGTGGGTTAAGTCATAGAAAAGGGAGGGTTTTTTTTTAAAAATGATGCGACGGACGACCAGAAGCATTATTTGCTTTATTATTAGGGTAGACTAGCTAGCATTATGATTTAATCCATAGGTTAAATTATGTGAGAGCTTGATACGTCTCCAAAGTTTCTATAATTTATCAAGTATTCATGTCAAACGAAGTCCAAACACGATGAAATTTCAGGGACAAGGCAGATCGCCCTTACCACTCTCCGGTGATGTCCACTCTCCTCATACCTGATGCACCACTCGGGTAGCATCTCATCTAGTAGGAGGACTCTCTCTGTTTGTCCCATGGTCGTGCAAACCCGTCCCCAGATTTCCTTAACGAAGACACATCCAGTCATGGTGTGGTTGATGGTCTCGTCGTGTTGGTCACATAGTGGGCAAGTGCTTTGATGCGGTAGTCCCCTCCTTGATAATCTATCGGATGTCCATCATCGGTCCTTGATTGCCAGCCAAGCAAAGAAACGGCACTGCAATGGTGACCTCAACTTGACTTCCAGGTAACCGTAGTTGTTCGGAAGGAGGAGGCGGGCAAGCTGCTCGTTGTAGCGCGCATGATTCATGTTGCCGTCTTCATTTTCCTCCTTTTGAGTGGTGCAGTAGCAAATAGACCATAAAGACAAGATAACAGGGAGCTTCTCTGTGAACTGAAATGAGATGAACAGGGGAACTAACGGTCCCAGCAACAGTGGTATTCCATAAACAAGCACGCAGCACAAGCATATACAACAATTCACAAATAAATGAATACACAACAATTCACAAGCATATATCATCAGAAATGGTCATAATATTAGAACAAACAAATGAATGAATAAACTGCAGGCGACATCAAACAAACGAAACAATTCTCCGCCTCTTCTTAAAACTGTACAATCCCTCTTAGCTAGCAGCTTGAGCTCTTCTTAGTCTAGCATGTGCTCTTCATTCCTCGATTGCATCTACATGCACATCTTTTTACCACCTGGCCTGGCTGGCTCGGTATGAATTATTATGATGCAAACGGCTTCGCCTGCAACTATAATATCGATTCAAACACCGCCCTCATGGAATAAAGTGAAGAAAATACTGACAATCTAACAAGCTAATACTAGATCAAAGAGCTACATATCCTCACTCAAGAAAACAGAAAGAGCTACATATCTTCCCTTGAGAAAACAGAAAGAGATGCATGTGCCAAGGTTCAACAGTCAGATCTGTCTCAAACAATCAGATCTGTCTCAAAGGTATGAATGAATACATCCCTCGCTTTAATTTCACTAAAGACGAATGCATAACACCCGGTAATTTGTGGTGGATAGCTGCAATTTCTCAGATTCTCCCTTAAAATTTGTGGTGACTCACACATTACATCAACTCTAGTAAGTTCTAAAATGTTGTCCAAGGTACACATTGTTTCACATATGCTGCAGCATACAAAACAATGTTTTAGATGTAACATCGCACAAAGACACGAGCAGTAAACAGTTAACAAACCTTGGATTTTGGTTCCTCATGCAAAAATGACCAAGGTCCTGTCTTCCATAGCCACCTGAGATTTGTCCGGTGGTTACAGTAAGATGAGAACATAAAAGAGCATCCATCACATCGATGTAAAAAATAATTTGCTCATATATGAAAACAGCCATCACCATCAATTTCTGCTTGGGCTTTAATCAACACTATTGATGTATAGTTCAACATACCAGTAATTTGCTCGATATACCAATGCTGGTATACTTCGGTTAGAATCTGTCCTGTGTGGCCTCTAATCACACTATTGTTGTGGCAATGTATTAACACCACTATAGCCATTACATATTTCTCCCAACAAGAAAATTATATAACCAGCGCATATCTCTACTCTTATAAAAAAATCGAGTTGGTGATGATGGTGTGCCTGCCATCCTGCAATATAGACCATCCGATCTATATCTGACGGATAGAAAGCAAACTATGGCAATTTTGCAAAAAGATACCCGCAACCCTCTCCATATTTGCAGGTAAGGCCTTCCCTCGTTCATCTTTGTCTCCCACAAGATAAACAACTCGTATAAATGCATCTTGATGTTCCCTGCAACGCATGGGCCTCTTGCTAGTTGTTTAGTGGAAAGTACAGTGGTAGTATAGCATATTGTTCCACCAAAGACCACCCCGAAAACCAAAGGCTAACTTACCGAAAAAATGGAGGCCGCATAGCAAGTTGACTCACTAGTATTCGACAGCTATCATTAGAAATTTGATAGTTGAACTACATGCATTCAAATGCAATATACTAACAAAAACACACAAACAAATCAGAGAGAGCAGTTTCATAATGGCTGTGAGTACAGAGCATCACATTATATATCCAGTTACGCAAAAGTAGACATATTACTGTAGTGTCATATATGCATGTATGCTTTGCACAGGTGTAATGTAACAGAACAACAAAAAAGAAGCATAATCACCTCAGGATGCCTGCAGCCATGCGCAGTCCCATGCGTGTTGTCAAACCAGCCCAAACTCCGGCCAGGCCAAACACACGTGGAGCATATAACAAGACCAAAGATGATATAAACCCAAACACAATCTATGTAATCCAGACAAAATCAAGAAATCCATGACCAATAGGAAGAAAGAACATCTATACATGAAGCTGGTCGGAACTGGTTCCCATACCGTAGCTTGAGCGACATAGTCAAAATCTGAGACGCCGTAATGGAGACCATCAAAGATGAATGCCAAGGCATTAACCGGTTGACTAGCACAGACAAACTGAAATGAAAAGATTCAGAATAAGGCTAGATATGGTGTACCATGTACGTACCAATTAATTGATAAAGTAGGAAGACGTACCAATGCGCAGGAGCTTACGACCGTTAGGACCTGAGGGTCATTAGTAAATAGCCTTTCTATACTGCCAAATGAGATATACATGCCAACTGCAAAGCTAACCCGCTAGCTAGTCCTATCTGCAATGGTCAATAATAGGTGTTTTCTATCAACAGAAGAGACAGCAATTGCATCCCCAAGAATATAAATGGGCGAACTGTATCAATGCAAATAAATTGAAGAGGAGAAGTATGTATCACCTGCAGAGAAAACATCGCAACCTTCTGGACCCTTTTGTAGTCCAGTATTGCATAAGAGCTTGCAATCAGAGCCTAAGAAATGCAAGCAAAGTTAGCCTGCACTTATGGAACAGATAAATCATGACAAGTTTAATAGTTCAAATTATGATGATGCATTTAGTAGTATGTCGTGTAAGGTTCTGTACAAATTTTGGTACAGAACGACAGCTGCAAAAGGAAGCTGATCTAACAGTAGGGATGATTTCTATGGCTCGAAATACATACCTGGGCAGAAACTGCTAAAGCGTCTGCAAGCAGAGATACAGCAAGCCATACTTGCAAACAAATCTGATGAGCAGCCATAGCTGTTGGGCCTTGTCGAGCAGCCATTTGATGTACCGATGGTCATAGTTAACATAATTGAGAGTGTTCTTCCCAATAGCATGCCACCTAACAATTTCAAGAAAACAGAGATTGTAAAATTAATCTACAGGTGAACAGAGAAACAAAGGGAAGAAAAAGAAAACAGAGAAAAATAGCACAGGTGCATTAGTGCAAGCAATCTCTAAATAATATCGGCGTAACAAGGACAAAAAGAACTATGATTGCCCATTGCCCAGCGGTCAGATAATGTATCATGAGAAGATACAGTACGAGAGCTTTATCAATAACAAGTTGGCCTTCTTATCTGACAAACATACCGGATCAGTGGCTATATCTTCTTTCTTTTGAATTGTCAGGAGTATTATGTACTTTGACTAGAGCTGGGCCCAACTAAATGAAAAATGAAGCCATAAACATAAATTTCGGGAGGACAAACTTCTATAGAAGGACCAAAATAGCCTGCAGGTTTTGCCTAAGAAAAACTCAGAATTCACTCAAAAAAAATCAGATTGCTGTAAACTGCACTCTGAATATACAAAATCCGTACTCTGAAGGCCAACGGAAACATATCTGAAGAACTTTTACAGTAGCCTACACCATGAGTCCACAACTGACCAATGAACAAGTAGGACAATAGCATCATAGACTCACCGGATTTTAAATATCCACCGAACTCTAACTGGTCCATCCTTGGAGGAAGCAGAACAGCTCTTTTACTTAGAGACCACATAAGCAAAATGGCAATAATGTACCTGCATTGTAAATCATATAAGAGGTGAGGTTCCCAACAGCTCTAACTGGTCCATCCTATTTTTTTTCCAATTAAAACTACAAAAGAAGATGAGGCACCCAACAGCCCAGTATTATGAGTACTACACTTCATGTTTTGATAGTAAATCTGACATGTGTAATCATATAACTAATAAACTGCATGCCACAATATCAATAGGTCTGCTAACAGCCAATAATCTCATAGTACTGCATATGTTTGTCGCAATTTAATTGTACCCAGATAATGAAAAAAGGTAAGTTGCAAGTTTAACAGCAAGTGTTATTTCCTTTGATTATTTCAGCAACATATATGAACCAAACTAGGAGAGACATTTGCTGGTATATGTCGAATTGACTTCCATAATTCTCTTGAACTCGGATTACACCAAGCTAATAGAAAACTTACTGGGATGCGACTATAGAAATTGCGTCTCCTGTTATACCGAGCTTAAAACCATATATAAGCAAAGGAAGAAGGACTACAGCGGAAACATTCCCCAAACCTACAGGTGTTTTAAAGAATCAGTAAGTCTGCAAAAAAGGAGACCTTTTTACATCAGATAACTGTATGGAACGCTTCTAATTCAAACGCTTACAAACAGCATTAATACGCAAATGCATGAATGGTAAACTATTGATGGTCTTTGGCATGGGAAAATAAAACATAAACACAAAAAAATGCAGTACTGGCATGTTACTGCAAAATGTTTCCTAGGGATATAAGAGGAAAACATCATCAAATTAGGCGGGACACCACCATTATCTGCATCAAAATGTACCTTTTGCACTCACAACTGGTGAGAACACAATGCCAATAATAAGCAAACGATGAGGTAGTTACCTATAAAAAGTACGGGAGTCTTGGTATCCTTGAATCCACGAAAGATACCCTGCACTGCTAACATAATCACATTTGCAGGTGCTCCTAAGGCTCTCAGCAAAAGAAAGAGCCGCGCAGAAGCATACATCGGAGAGGCCTGTGTAAGAACTAAACTTAGACTTTCTGCTAACAAGCAGAAGTGAAATTCACTGTTCTGAATCCAGTTAAGGGTCCATTGCTCATAATGCGCATAAAGGAGAGAAAGAAAAACGCATAAATGGTAACAGACACCATCATGATATAGACATACATACAGGTGACACGCCCATTAGTTTAAGAAACAGTCCCTATCCTAGGAACAATGCCAATGCTTCAATTGTACCAATGGCAGCAGCTAGAACCAAAGCCGATGACACAGATGGCAGCTCCAGTTTGCCTGCAACGCAGAGAGGAGAGTCAAGTTCCATTGTCTGAACAAAGCAAAGTTGCACACAAAACTATTTTTTTTTATTGAGGAGATGATCATGTTACCTGAACTAGAATGCTTGCTAGCGTTCTTGGAATGTCCTCTGCCACAAATCAGGTTTCTATGCTCAACAACGGGACGTTGAAAATCTTGGACAGGATGTTAAAAATAGCAACACCAATGCCAGCCGATGCTAGCTCCAGAGCACCTTCAGAACATAATGCCAAAACTGAGACAGAGAATAACTAACAACTTGCTTTCATGCAGCAGGAATGTCTACAAGATGAGGTAATACCAATCTGAATGTCATAGTCATTATTTCACTGACAAGAAGTAGAAGAGCCTTGTGCTGATAAATAAAGGTTTTCGCACTTTATTGTTAAACTGACATGATATTGTGATGCGCAACATTGGTTAAAGAATCTGTTGTTCAAGTAACCATGCAGGATAACATGTGTTAATCTGCTATGCCAGCAAATAAACAAGTTGAAGCAATTGAGTTAAAGGCACTGTACTGTATGGGGCTCACAACGGCATACAACACAACCGTAATGTTAGAAACACTAAATAGCATACAAGGAACATGAGTGCACGAGTGACATTGATGATCGGCGGTCTGGTTACAGTGTTTTTGCTCAGAACACACGACCCACTCTCCAACGAGACGAGTTACTGATAAATACAGGACGGGAGATGAACAGACTTAAGAAATGAAGTCGGAGAGGATATAGCAGCACGACATAAAAGAAAGGAGGAGGTGTGTACCTAATTTGCCGATGTATGCTGTCTCCATGAGTTGCGCCATGGGGTAGATGGCCTGGCCTAAGACTGCAGGCAGGGCTAGAAGAATGAGGTCGATGCTGACAGTCCCAGGATAAAGGCAGCTGCTGCGTATTTGTTGGATTGTTGTTGTTATGTTAGATAGACGAAAAGGCAGAAACATAGTGCATTGCTTATGATGCAGAAAGAAAATGTAAAGATTAACAATAATGTACTAGTGTAGAGAAGTAAGGAAGGAAGGAAGGAAACTGGACAGTGGGCTGCAACTAACTAGAACTAGATGATGATGTCCAGTTAGTTAGTTCCTTTGAGCATAATAATCAATCAATCAGTCAACTAACTGGCAGAAGCATATTGCAACATAGATTTGGGTTAGCTCACTCGTTCTACAATTAGGTGGTCTGGGCGTGGTCCGTCCCTCAGGGTGACGGTTAGCGTAATTAGCGCTGTGGCGATCGGGAGGTGATCGGATCTCATCGCAGGTGCTGGTCGGTGTCCTGGCCGCCGGCGCCCGGGGTCCTCGTGGAGCCTAGGAATCCAGCAGCAGTCTCGATGTCGCCTTCCTAACCTAGCCCCTTCGCCCTTCACCGAAACCAATCCCCAGACCCATCCACATAAGCCTTCCGTGTGGGCTAGGGTGCACGGTCCTACAAACACCGGTTACCCTAGGTTTGGATCCTGAGTCGGCTAGGTGTTTCTGTTGACATGGAGGCTGTTGAAGGATTGATGAAGGGCTTGAGGCTGACGGCGACTGAGAGAAAAGGGTTGAGGATTGGAGAGAAGGAAAAGGAGAAGGTGTTTGATTGGGCACCAAAAGAACCACAGGCAGTTGGAAAGTTGTTTTCGGAGAAGCTTGCACATGCAGGGGTGGTAGGGAACACGTTGGGCAGAATTTGGTGTCCAATTAAGGGTGTAGGATGCAAGGAGCATGAGGAGAATATCTTCCTGTTTAATTTCAGGCAGCCAGCGGGGTGGAGGAGGGCTCTGGAGGAAGGACCTTGGTGGTTTGATAAGGAACTTTTAGTGATGGAAGAGTACGATCCGGAGATGACGGTGGAGGAGTATGACTTCAACTTGATTCCTATATGGATTCGAGTCTTCGGCCTGCCTCTAGGGTCCATGAACAGAGGTATGGGAGAACTAATAGGAAGCGATTTCCATGAAGTACTGGATGTCGACGTGGGTCATGATGGAAGGGCGGTGGGGAAATTTTTGCGCATCAAGGTGAAGCTGGACATCAATGAGCCGCTTATGAGAGGATTCACTCTGGATAGAAATGCTGAACATGGGACGAAGGCAGTAGAAGTAATCGAAAATGACGAGGAGAAGAGGAAGAAAAAGAAAAAGCTAGAGTGGTGTCTGTTCGAATATGAGCATATGCCAGATTTTTTGCTATACTTGTGGTATCATCGGCCATAGTGAAAATGAATGCAGCTCTAAACCGGTTAAAGGGGAGGCACCACAATTCGGACCATGGATGCGGGCTGAGGAAGAAAACAGAAAAGGGGAAGACAACAACAGGGGGAAGTGG
>NC_041387.1:624400328-624474467 GCF_002162155.2 Triticum dicoccoides
GGGTAATAGGGCTATGGGGGGGGGGGGCTCGGAGTAATTCTGGATCATATGGGCATCAACAGGGAGCACGTCGCCAATACAATTTTGGGAGGGGAGGTGTAAATTCCGTAAGTGATGGGGTGTCATGGCGTAAGCAGGGAGTGAACTCTGGGATGACGGCAAGAGCAGCGATGGAGAAGATAAGGAAGTCACAAGCCCTCTCAAGCAAAGCGGTGGAAGCAAGCGGCAGGGGGGAATATCAGCTTCTAAACAGTTGTGTTTCAATGAGCAACAAGACAATGAAAACAAGAAGGAGAAGGGTAAGGTGGACATGGTGGTTGATGAGGGGGTCGGTGCAGTTGCTCTCAGCGAGAAGGGGCGTGTTGGTGGGAAGCTAGGGGAGGAAGGTAATACCGGGAGGCAGAAGGAAGAGGGAAAATATGACTCAAGCAAAAAAAAATGGGGAATGAAATTGTTAGGACTAGAAAACAAAGTGAGAAGCAGGGGAAGAAATTCAAGATAAAGCCGAGGGAACACAATGGGGGTGACCAGGAAAGCTTGTGGGCTGCAACGGGGAAGAGAAGTGGGGAAGAGATGGAAGTGGATGTTGAGCATGCACCGAAGAGGGGTAAAGTAGGAGAGGGTTTGGAGGTGGATGCAGTGACTGACAGAGCATCAAACATAATATCGGCCGGGCTGCAGGAGCAGCCCCGCCGGGAGCAATGAAAATAATAGGCTGGAACTGCCAGGGACTCGGAAATGGCCCAGCAGTTCGCAGTCTCCTCGAGTTGGGGAGGTCGGAAGATCTGGATGTTTTATTTTTGTGTGAGACAAAACTGTTTGAGAAGGAATTAGAGAGGTTCAGGTGGATGTTGGGGCTCGCCAACATGTGTGCGTGGAGTTCTGAAGGAAGGAGTAGGGGAGTAGTGATGTTTTGGAGACGTGGAATAAACATTACTTTGCGGTCGTATGGTAGGAGACATGTGGATGTCGATGTCAATGATGACAATGGGAGTGTGTGGAGGCTGACCGGTATGTACGGCGAATCAGCATCGGAGAGGAAGGGAGAGACATGGAGGACTATGAGGATCTTAAAACAACAACACCAAGATGGTAGACCTTGGCTTTGCCTTGGAGACTTTAACGAAATTATGTCAAACGATGAGAAGAAAGGAGGGGTAGTCAGACCGCAACAGGCCATGGATAAATTTAGAGATGCATTGTGTGATTGTTCGCTGATGGATATTGGTTTCGAGGGTGATATCCTTACATGGCGCAACCATGGGAAGACGCTTAACACATACATTTGCGAACGGTTGGACAGAGGCACAACAAACCGGGAATGGTGTGACCTATTCCCGAGCTTCAGAGTAGTAAATGGTTCACCTCAACATTTCGATCACAGGCCAATTATTGTTTGGACAGAGGGAGAGCAAAGGTGTGGGAGAGGAGGCGGTGAAAGTGGATTCTGATTTGAGGCACGTTGGTTCCAGGAGGAAGGTTGTCAAGAATTAATTCAGGAGGCATGGGAGGAGAGTAGGGAGCAAGGAGGGGTGGATGTCGCCGGATCAATGCGTTTTCTCGTGGGTAAACTCCACAAATGGGATAGGGAGGTGCTAGGGGAGTTGGAAGGAAGGTTGAAGAAAGCGAAGGCTGATTTAGAAAGGTGTATGAGGGAGACGGTGACAGAAGAGAAGATTAAAGAAGAGGCGGAGTTGCGGTGTCAAGTTCAGAGGTTGGAGGAGAAGAAATACACAAAGTACAAACAGAGAGTGCATGTGTTGTGGCTTAGAAGAGGAGATAGGAGCACGTGGTATCTTATGGCGAAGGCTTCGGCACGGCGCCGGATAAATACAATAAAGGAGTTAAGAAGGGAGGATGGGTCAGTAGTAGAGGAGGGAGAGGAACTTTCTAACTATGTCTGTTCTTTTTTTCAGGATCTATTCACCTCCACTATGGGTGACCGAACCCAAGAGCTGATTGATAAAGTGCCTAGACGTGTGACACCCCAAATGAATGATTTGCTAGCAGCTGAATTCACGAGGGAAGAGGTGAAGGCGGCTCTGGACCACATAGGAGATCTTAAGGCACCCGGGCCTGATGGAATGCCCTCTGTTATCTATAAGAGATGTTGGCACTTCATGGGTGATCAAGTCGTTGAGGAGGTTCTCAGTGTTCTTAACGGCGGACCCATTCCAGAGGGTTGGAATGATACGATGGTGGTGCTCATCCCCAAAGTTAAAAACCCAACAAGGATCAAGGACCTGCGACCAATTAGCCTATGTAATGTACTATACAAATTGGTGTCAAAGGTCATTGCCAACAGACTCAAATTAGTACTTCCCGAGCTCATTTCTGACAGCCAAAGCGCGTTTGTTCCAGGCAGATTGATCACGGATAACGTGCTTGTTTCTTATGAAATCTCTCATTATCTCATGAACAAGAAGAGAGGCAAGGACGGGGTGGTGCCTGTTAAAGCTGACATGAGCAAGGCATATGATCAGATCGAGTGGAACTTCTTGGAAGCAATGTTGTGCAAGCTAGGACTTAGGCGGACTTGGGTTAATCTGATAATGAAGTGTGTGTCTTCAGTCAGATACCAAATAAAGATAAATGGGGCTTTGACAAATCAATTCTGCCCTACCCGAGGCCTACGACAAGGTGATCCTTTGTCACCATACTTGTTCGTCATTTGTGCCGAGGGATTGTCTGCTCTGCTACAAGATGCTAAAAGAAGTGGAAAAATCAGCCGAATAAAAGTATGCCCAGCAGCGCCTACAATGTTACACTTGTTCTTTGCGGATGACTCAGTTCTGCTGCTGAAGGCCAGGAAAGAGGAAGCCCAAGCACTACACAATGTGTTGGCTCTTTATGAAAACTGCTTGGGACAGAGAATTAACTTGGAGAAATCTGCTCTCATGTTCAGTCCTTGCACGCCCCAGCAAGCTCGGACTGAGGTCAAGGATGCACTGGCAATTACAAATGAATCTTGGCATGAGAAATATTTAGGCCTCCCTGTGTATGTGGGCAGATCCAAGAAGAAAGCTTTCGCATATGTGAAAGACAAAATCTAGGAACGCATGCAAGGGTGGTTAGAAAGGCTCCTTGCTAAATCAGAGAAGGAGACCCTTGTGAAGGTGGTCGCTCAAGCAATTCCGACGTATGCCATGTCGTGCTTCTACCTAACAAAATCCTTTTGTGCGGAGGTGAGCGCAATGATTGCAAATTTCTGGTGGAGTCAACAAGATAAGAGAAACCCCATCCATTGGTTGAGCTGGGATAAACTGACAAAACCGAAGGCTATGGGTGGTCTGGGATTCCGGGATATGTATAGTTTTAATGTGGCCATGTTGTCAAGGCAAGTCTGGCGCCTCATACAACACCCGGATAGTTTATGTGCTCGTGTGTTCAAGGCAAAGTATTATCCTGAGTGTCACATTTTGGATGCTGAACTGAAAGACGGCATATCATACACTTGGAGAAGCATGTTGCATGGAGCAGACCTCGTCAAGCAAGGATATATCTGGTGTGTTGGTGATGGTAGGAATGTGGATATATGGACGGATCCATGGATTCCGAGAGCATGGTCTAGAAGGGTTATCACACCGCGAGGTGCATGTCTTATAACCCACGTCAACGAGCTGATTTACCCAGTTACTGGAGGTTGGGATGAATCTCTAATCAGAGACATTTTTTGGCCTGATGATGTTAAGCATATTCTTCAGATCCCGCTGAGAGAGGGCGTAGATGATTTTACTGCTTGGCACTTTGATGGAAGAGGAAGACATTCTGTCAGAGGTGCATACAAACTTCATGTCCAGCTAGAGAAGGAACGTAAAGGAAGGAGCACCAGCAGTAGTACTATGGTAGCTGGTGATCTGAATAATTGCTCTGACCAATCATGGAAACGTATTTGGTCACCGCCATGTCCACGGAACATCGGTATGTTCGTATGGCGTCTGAAACATAATTCGCTAGCCCTCTGCATAAATCTGGCAAACCGTGGTGTCAAACTGGACAGTGCCAAGTGTTTCTGCGGCCGGATGGATGAAGATGGGGCTCATTTGTTTGTCAAATGTAAAGTAGTTAAGGTGTTGTGGCGATCGCTTGATATGGAACATGTCCGGGCGCGACTTGAAGCAGCACATTCAGTACATGAGACATTGGATATGTTATGGGCCTTACATGAGCAAGAGAGAGTTGTGATTTTAACCATGTGGTGGCAGTGGTGGCAGAACCGTAACAAGGTACGAGAAGGCGATCTTCCTCTGTCAGCCGAGGAGATCGTTCAGCGAACGAAGAGCTATAGCCTTGAATATGCTGAGTTTTTTGGCAAGGTTGTGAAAGCCAAAACTGGCACACGCTGGAGACCGCCACCTGATGATATAATAAAGCTCAATGTGGACGGAGCGTTCAATGCTGGAGATGATCATGCGGGATGGGGAGTTGTTGCTCGTAACAGCCATGGAAATATTCTTCATGCAGGTGCAAGAAGTACCAACACTATCTTTGATGCTTTTGGGGCAGAGCTAAGAGCAATGGAATGTGCTATCACCTTAGCTGTTGATCTTGGCATGCTACGGGTGGCTTTTGAAACAGATTCCAAACTGCTAGAAGAAGCCCTGGACCTTGCCCGTGTCGACTCGTCGCCATACGCTCCAGTCATCGAGGACCTGAAGCTTCAAATGAAGATGTGGTTCTCATTCAGCGAGGTCCGAGCGTGTCGTCGTGAGGCCAATACTGTAGCCCACGAGTTAGCTAAGATTGGTCAGTGTTGTTTTAATTCTGAATCTCTGTACTGGGAGTCCGATGTTCCGCCCCTTGTGGCTGGTTGTGCTATGGGTGATATGCCCACGCACACGTAAGCAATAAAACTTTGCTTCCCCTAAAAAAACATAGATTTGGGTGCAAGGTAGGTAAGCATCTACTAGTAGTATCTTATTAGAAAGCAAGTGTGTATCCTTAGTATCTTAAAAGTCCCATACAAGGAAAATGAATCTTACAACAAGAGAGCATTGTCCTCCTCCTCCTCCTCCTCCTTGGAAAGAGGCAGCGCGTGGAGAGGGGGGTTGCTGTGCCGGTGCACCGCTGCCTTGTGAAATCCTTGGCGAGGACGGGGATGATGATGGCATTGGGCTTGGTGGTTCCTACCCCTGCCCCTGCCCATGGGGAGGAAGAAGCAGAAGCATAAGCCCCGCTACTTCTGCTCCGCGGCCTTGGGCATAGCAGCGCCGGCTGGCCGGAGACGAGCGCCCTCATCCCCATCCACTCAACCTTTCTCTTTGTACAGTACAGAGAGGCAGCTTGCCGGAGATGGCTGGCGGGCGGTGGCGGGGGAAGAGGAGGAGAAACAGAGAGAGGATAATGATTTTTTATTTTTTTTTAGAAATCAGAGGATGGATAATGATGATGACAACGAAACGCACCGCACCAATGGGCCGCCCATCCAGCTCGGCCCAAGAAGAAACGCCAACGAGTGGCCTGGCCCAACATAGCCCACTAATGAATGATGCCATAACCTCAGTGTGTGTGTGTGTGTTGGGATGGGATGGGATGGACCCACATGAATAAAAGCATTAGTGCATCTCCAACCCAACCACGTGTTGGCCCCTTACGCGATTTCAGCGCCCCGCCCTGGTGTGACCATCTAATGCCATGTCATCTCCTGGTACGCCATGGTGACGGCGAACGGATGGGGTCTTGGGTTGTGAAAGTTTGTATGTTTGCGCCCCCCCCTGTTTGGTCTCCCCAAAGATCTTGGTCAAACTCCGCCACTGGCGGGTAGGCAGATCAGTGAGCTTTAATGTGGACCAGAGAGAACCGCGGGCTTTATGGAAAGGGCTTTAACGTGGACCGGACTGTCAGAGTCCGGTGTGGCCTACTTCGTACTCCCCTACTTTATCCCACGATTTGGGACTGGACTGGGGTTTTTTTTTGCATGCCCGCATCCGACCCAACACGAGAGCCAAACTGGACAATGGCGGAATAGGTGTACGTGTTGGAGAGGCCCTAATACTACCACCCGAAAATTGCAGTGGTGTGTACCACTAGTAGTGATACAGACAAATTGCCCGCTACAGCTACTTTCTAAGCCATCCCAATAGGGGGAGACGGTGGTTCGCCCGAACGAGATTATGGCCGGTTTAAGGAAGGTTTAGGACGTGCCACCTAGTTTTGGGAAGGTTCCAGGAGATTTGTTCATCGGTTTTCTATTTTTGATTTCCCTCTTTCCTTTTCAAATTAGTGAAGATTTTTCAAATTCAAGAACATTAGTTTTTGAATTCATGAAAAAATCATGATTTTTTTTAAATTCACGACAATTTTTCAATCGTAAACATCTTTTCAAATCATGTTCTTTTTGATTGGTTAACTTTTTTTGAAATCACAAACTTTTTCTCGATTGGTTAACATTTTTTAATTCAAGAACGTTTTTTCCACTTCATGAAATGTTTTTCAATTTCACAAATATCTTTTAAATTTCTGAAAGTTCTATAAATTCAAAATAATTTTCTCTATTTTTGAACCTATTTTGAATGTTTTAAATTTTGAACATTTCTTTAATTCTTGGACATTTAAAATAACAAACACTTTCTAAATATATGACATTTTTAATTCATGAACATACTTTCAACTCGTGAACATTTTTCAAATTCTTGAACATTATTTCAACTTGTGAACATTTTTAAAATTCTTGAACATTCTTTCAACATGTGAACATTTTCAAATTCTTGAACATTCTTTCAACTCGTGAACATTTTTAAAATTCTTGAACATTCTTTCAACTCGTTAACATTTATAAAATTCTTGATAATTCTTTCAACGTGTGATCATTTTTCAAATTAACGCTTTAAACCATGCAGATTTTTTTGTATTCATGTTTTTTTAAAATTAAAGTAAACCAACCAACAAAAATGAGAATATCAAAAGAAGAAAGGATGCAAGTCGCCGTGGCGTCACTTGTTGGGACAGGCCCATGTAGGCACACGCACTGAGCTGTCTGAGCGAGATGTACCGCAGCCTCACGTTCAAGTAGCCACCAGAATTGGGAATTTCCTATACGACGCTTTCTGCGTCAAACTGTCGAGCGAACGCACATACGAGCGACCCGAGCGAGCGATTTGGGCCCGCCCATCATGTAATCTTTCACGTCCCGGTTTTAGGAACCTTCCAAGGGTTCCAGCCGGGTTTTTCTGGTTTTGCAAACCTCCTAGAAGATTTCTGAACCGTTTTTTTATTGGTTGACTGGCACAGACAAACTGAAATGAAAAGTTTTTTCAGAATAAGGCTAGATATTGTGTACATAACAATCAATTGGTAAAGTAGGTGGCGTACCAATGCACAGGAGCTCACGACAGTTAGGACCTGAGGGTCATTGGTAAATAGCCTTGCTATACTGCCAAATGAGATATACAGGCCAACTGCCAAATCAGAGTTAATTGTATCTGTGCAGATAAATTGAACTTCACGATGCAAACGAAATGATGTATTACCTCCAGAGCAAACATTGCTACCTTCTGAACCCTTTTGTAGTCCAATACTGCATAAGAGCTTGCTTTTTTTTCGAGAAGGGGGACCCCCCGGCCTCTGCATCAGAACGATGCATACGGTCACATTTATAGATAAAAAAGTTCAACAAGGTCTTAATGTCATGCAAAGAAGAAAAAAATGGCAGGCTCACACAGGGCCACAACGCCAAGAACTGAAGGCCCAAAAGCTACAACCAGCTGGCATAACAAAAGATAGGTAAACTAATCGCCTATCCTATTACTGTTGGGGAACGTTGCAGAAAATAAAAAAAATTCCTACGGTTTCACCAAGATCCATCTAGGAGTTCATCTAGCAACGAGTGATAATAGTGCATCTACATACCTTTGTAGATCGCGAGCGGAAGCGTTCAAGAGAACGGGGTTGAGGGAGTCGTACTCGTCGTGATCCAAATCACCGATGACCAAGTGCCGAACGGACAACACCTCCGCGTTCAACACACGTACGGAGCGGATGATGTCTCCTCCTTCTTGATCCAGCAAGGGAGAAGGAGAGGTTGATGAAAATCCAGCAGCACGACGGCGTGGTGGTGGATGCAGCAGGGTTCCGGTAGGGCTTCGCCAAGCGACTACGGGAGGAGGAGGTGTAGCAAGGGGAGAGGGAGGTGCCAAGACTTCAGGTGCGGCTGCCCTCCCTCCCCCCTTTTTATATAGGGACCCCCAGGGGGGCACCGGCCCTAGAGATGGGATCTCTAGGGGGGCGGCGGCCAAGGGGGGTGGAGTGCCCCCCAAGGCAAGTGGAGGCGCCCCCTCCCCTAGGGTTCCCAACCCTAGGCGCAGAGGGGGGCCCAGGGGGGGGGGGGCGCACCAGCCCACCAGGGGCTGGTTCCCCTCCCACTTCAGCCCATGGGGCCCTCCGGGATAGGTGGCCCCACCCGGTGGACCCCCGGGACCCTTCCGGTGGTCCCGGTACAATACCGGTGGACCCCGAAACTTTCCCGATGGCCGAAACTCGACTTCCCATATATAATTCTTTACCTCCGGACCATTCCGAAACTCCTCGCGACGTCCGGGATCTCATCCGGGACTCCGAACAACTTTCGGTTTGCTGCATACTCATATTCATACAACCCTAGCGTCACCAAACCTTAAGTGTGTAGACCCTACGGGTTCGGGAGACATGTAGACATGACCATGACGGCTCTCCGGTCAATAACCAACAACGGGATCTGGATACCCATGTTGGCTCCCACATACTCCTCGATGATCTCATCGGATGAACCATGATGTCGAGGATTTAAGCAACCCCATATACAATTCCCTTTGTCAATCGGTATGTTACTTGCCCGAGATTTGATCGTCGGTATCCCAATACCTCGTTCAATATCGTTACCGGCAAGTCACTTTACTCGTACCGTAATGCATGATCCCGTGACCAGACACTTGGTCACTTTGAGCTCATTATGATGATGCACTACCGAGTGGGCCCAGTGATACCTCTTCGTCATACGGAGTGACAAATCCCAGTCTCGATCCGTGTCAACCCAACAGACACTTTCAGAGATACCTGTAGTGCACCTTTATAGTCACCCAGTTACGTTGTGACGTTTGGTACACCCAAAGCACTCCTACGGTATCCGAGAGTTACACGATCTCATGGTCTAAGGAAAAGATACTTGACATTGGAAAAGCTCTAGCAAAACGAACTACACGATCTTGTGCTATGCTTAGGATTGGGTCTTGTCCATCACATCATTCTCCTAATGATGTGATCCCGTTATCAATGACATCTAATGTCCATAGTCAGGAAACCATGACTATCTGTTGATCAACGAGCTAGTCAACTAGAGGCTCACTAGGGACATATTGTGGTCTATGTATTCACACGTGTATTACGATTTCCGGATAATACAATTATAGCATGAATAAAAGACAATTATCATGAACAAGGAAATATAATAATAATCCTTTTATTATTGCCTCTAGGGCATATTTCCAACAGTCTCCCACTTGCACTAGAGTCAATAATCTAGTTACATTGTGATGAATCGAACACCCATAGAATTCTGGTGTTGATCATGTTTTGCTCGCGGAAGAGGTTTACTCAACGGATCTGTGACATTCAGATCCGTATGTACTTTGCAAATATCTATGTCTCCATCTTGAACATTTTCACAGATGGAGTTGAAACGACACTTGATGTGCCTGATCTTCTTGTGAAACCTGGGCTCCTTGGCAAGGGCAATAGCTCCAGTGTTGTCACAGAAGAGAGTGATTGGCCTCGATGCATTGGGTATGACTCCTAGGTCGGTGATGAACTCCTTCATCCATATTGCTTCATGTGCTGCCTCCGAGGCTGCCATGTACTCCGCTTCACATGTAGATCCCGCCACGACGCTCTGCTTGCAACTGCACCAGCTTACTGCTCCACGATTCAACATATACACGTATTCGGTTTGTGACTTAGAGTCATCCAGATCTGTGTCGAAGCTAGCGTCGACATAACCCTTTACGACGAGCTCTTCGTCACCTCCATAGACGAGAAACATGCCCTCTGTCCTTTTCAGGTACTTCAGGATATTCTTGACCGCTGTCCAGTGTTCCTTGCCGGGATTACTTTGGTACCTTCCTACCAAACTTACGGCAAGGTTTACATCAGGTCTGGTACACAGCATGGCATACATAATAGATCCTATGGTTGATGCATAGGGGATGACACTCATCTCTTCTTTATCTTTTGCTGTGGTCGGGCATTGAGCCGAGCTCAATCTCACACCTTGCAGTACAGGCAAGAACCCTTTCTTGGACTGATCCATTTTGAACTTCTTCAAAATCTTATCAATGTATGTGCTTTGTGAAAGACCTATGAGGCGTCTCGATCTATCCCTATAGGTCTTGATGCCTAATATGTAAGCAGCTTCTCCAAGGTCCTTCATTGAAAAACACTTATTCAAGTAGGCCTTAATGATGTTCAAAAGTTCTATATCATTTCCCATCAAAAGTATGTCATCTACATATAGTATGAGAAATGCTACAGAGCTCCCACTCACTTTCTTGTAAATGCAGGCTTCTCCATAAGTCTGCATAAACCCAAACGCTTTGATCATCTCATCAAAGCGAATGTTCCAACTCTGAGATGCTTGCACCAGCCCATAAATGGATCGCTGGAGCTTGCATACTTTGTTAGCATTCTTAGGATCGACAAAACCCTCCGGCTGCATCATATACAGTTCTTCCTTAAGATGGCTGTTAAGGAATGCCGTTTTGACGTCCATCTGCCATATCTCATAATCATAGTATGCGGCAATTGCTAACATGATTCGAACGGACTTCAGCTTCGCTACGGGAGAAAAAGTCTCATCGTAGTCAACCCCTTGAACTTGCCGATAACCCTTAGCGACAAGTCGAGCTTTATAGATGGTAACATTACCATCCGCGTCCGTCTTCTTCTTAAAGATCCATTTGTTTTCTATCGCTCGCCGATCATCGGGCAAGTCTGTCAAAGTCCATACTTTGTTTTCATACATGGATTCTATCTCGGATTGCATGGCTTCAAGCCATTTGTTGGAATCTGGGCCCGCCATCGCTTCTTCATAGTTCGAAGGTTCACCGTTGTCTAACAACATGATTTCCAGGACAGGGTTGCCATACAACTCTGGTGTGGAACATGTCCTTGTGGACCTACGAAGTTCAGTAGCAACTTGATCCGAAGTACCTTGATCATCATCATTAATTTCCTCTCCAGTCGGTGTAGGCACCACAGGAACATTTTCCTGAGTTGCACTACTTTCCCGTTCAAGAGGTAGTACTTCATCGAGTTCTACTTTCCTCCCACTTACTTCTTTCGAGAGAAACTCTTTTTCCAGAAAGGATCCGTTCTTGTCAACAAAGATCTTGCCCTCGGATCTTAAGTAGAAGGTATACCCAATGGTTTCCTTAGGGTATCCTATGAAGACGCATTTTTCCGACTTGGGTTCGAGCTTTTCAGGTTGAAGTTTCTTGACATAAGCATCGCATCCCCAAACTTTTAGAAACGACAGCTTAGGTTTCTTCCCAAACCATAATTCATACGGTGTCGTCTCAACAGATTTAGATGGAGCCCTATTTAAAGTGAATGTAGCTGTCTCTAGAGCGTATCCCCAAATGATAGCAGTAAATCAGTAAGAGACATCATAGATCGCACCATATCCAATAGAGTGCGATTACGACGTTCGGACACACCGTTACGCTGAGGTGTTCCAGGCGGCGTGAGTTGTGAAATGATTCCTCATTTTCTTAAGTGCGTACCAAATTCATGACTTAAAAATTCTCCTCCACGATCTGATCGTAAGAACTTTATTTTTCGGTCACGTTGATTCTCTACTTCATTCTGAAATTCCTTGAACTTTTCAAAGGTCTCAGACTTGTGTTTCATCAAGTAGACATACCCATATCTACTTAAGTCATCAGTGAGAGTGAGAACATAACGATATCCTCCGCAAGCTTCAACACTCATTGGACCGCACACATCGGTATGTATGATTTCCAATAAGTTGGTTGCTCGCTCCATTGTTCCGGAGAACGGAGTCTTAGTCATTTTGCCCATGAGGCATGGTTCGCATGTGTCAAATGATTCATAATCGAGAGACTCTAAAAGTCCATCAGCATGGAGCTTCTTCATGCGCTTGACACCAATGTGACCAAGGCGGTAGTGCCACAAGTATGTGGGACTATCGTTATCAACTTTACATCTTTTGGTATTCACACTATGAATGTGTGTAACATTACGTTCGAGATTCATTAAGAATAAACCATTGACCATCGGGGCATGACCATAAAACATTTCTCTCATATAAATAGAACAACCATTATTCTCGGATTTAAATGAGTAGACATCTCGTATTAAACGAGATCCAGATACAATGTTCATGCTCAAACTTGGCACTAAATAACAATTATTAAGGTTTAAAACTAATCCCGTATCTAAATGTAGAGGTAGCGTGCTGACGGCGATCACATCGACCTTGGAATCATTCCCGACGCGCATCGTCACCTCGTCCTTCGCCAGTCTCCGCTTATTCCGCAGCTCCTGCTGTGAGTTACAAATATGAGCAACGACACCGATATCAAATACCCAGGAGTTACTACGAGTACTGGTAAGGTACACATCAATTACATGTATATCAAATATACCTTTAGTGTTGTCGGCCTTCTTGTCCGCTAAGTATTTGGGGCAGTTCTGCTTCCAGTGACCCTTCCCTTTGCAATAAAAGCACCCAGTCTTAGGCTTGGGTCCATTCTTTGACTTCTTCCCGGCAACTGGCTTACCGGGCGTGGCAACATCTTTGCCGTCCTTCTTGAAGTTCTTCTTTCCCTTGCCCTTCTTGAACTTGGTGGTTTTATTAACCATCAACACTTGATGTTCTTTCTTGATTTCTACCTCTGCTGACTTCAGCATTGAAAATACTTTAGGAATAATTTTCACCATCCCCTGCATATTGTAGTTCATTACAAAGCTCTTATAGCTCGGTGGGAGCGACTGAAGGATTCTGTCAATGACCACCTCGTCCGGGAGGTTAATGTCCAGCTGGGACAGGCGGTTGTGCAACCCAGACATTTTGAGTATGTGCTCACTGACAGAACTATTTTCCTCCATCTTACAACTATAGAACTTGTCGGAGACTTCATATCTCTCGACCCGGGCATGAGCTTGGAAAACCATTTTCAGCTCCTCGAACATCTCATATGCTCCGTGTCGCTCAAAAAGCTTTTGGAGCCCTGGTTCTAAGCTGTAAAGCATGCCGCACTGAACGAGGGAGTAATCATCAGCACGTGACTGCCAAGCGTTCATAACGTCTTGGTTCTCTGGGATGGGTGCTTCACCTAGCGTTCCTTCTAGGACATATGCTTTCTTGGCAGCTATGAGGATGATCATCAGGTTCCGGACCCAGTCCGTATAGTTACTGCCATCATCTTTCAGCTTGGTTTTCTCTAGGAACGTGTTGAAGTTCATGTTGACATGAGCGTTGGCCATTTTATCTACAAGACATATTTTGCAAAGATTTTAGACTAAGTTCATGATAATTAAGTTCATCTAATCAAATTATTTAATGAACTCCCACTCAGATTGGACATCCCTCTAGTCATCTAAGTGTTACATGATCCGAGTCGACTAGGCCGTGTCCGATCATCACGTGAGACGGACTAGTCATCATCGGTGAACATCTCCATGTTGATCGTATCTTCCATACGACTCATGTGCGACCCTTCGGTCTCTGTGTTCCGAGGCCATGTCTGTACATGCTAGGCTCGTCAAGTTAACCCTAAGTATTTTTGCATGTGTAAAACTGTCTTACACCCGTTGTATGTGAACGTAAGAATCTATCACACCCGATCATCACGTGGTGCTTCGAAACGACGAACTTTAGCAACGGCGCACAGTTAGGGGAGAACACTTTCTTGAAATTGTTATAAGGGATCATCTTATTTACTACTGTCGTTCTAAGTAAACAAGATGCAAAAACATAATAAACATCACATGCAATTATATAGTAGTGACATGATATGGCCAATATTATATAGCTCCTTTGATCTCCATCTTCGGGGCTCCATGATCATCTTCGTCACCGGCATGACACCATGATCTCCATCATCATGATCTCCATCATCGTGTCTCCATGAAGTTGCTCGCCAACTATTACTTCTACTACTATGGCTAACGGTTTTAGCAATAAAGTAAAGTAATTACATGGCGTTAAATCATTGACACGCAGGTCATACAATAATTAAGACAACTCCTATGGCTCCTGCCAGTTGTCATACTCATCGACATGCAAGTCGTGATTCCTATTACAAGAACATGATCTCATACATCACAATATATCATTCATCATTCATCACAACTTCTGGCCATATCACATCACAAGGCAATTGTTGCAAAAACAAGTTAGACGTCCTCTAATTGTTGTTTCATCTTTTACGTGGCTGCAATTAGGTTCTAGCAAGAACGTTTTCTTACCTACGAATAACCACAACGTGATTTTGTCAACTTCTATTTACCCTTCATAAGGACCCTTTTCATCGAATCCGCTCCAACTAAAGTGGGAGAGACAGACACCCGCTAGCCACCTTATGCAAGTAGTGCATGTTGGTCGGTGGAACCTGTCTCACGTAAGCGTACATGTAAGGTCGGTCCGGGCCGCTTCATCCCACAATACCGCTGAAGCAAAATAAGACTAGTAGCGGCAAGCAAGTTGACAAGATCTACGCCCACAACAGATTTGTGTTCTACTTGTGCAATAGAGAACTACGCATAGACCTAGCTCATGATGCCACTCTTGGGGAACGTTGCAAAAAATAAAAAATTTCCTACGGTTTCACCAAGATTCATCTATGAGTTCATCTAGCAACGAGTGATAATAGTGCATCTACATACCTTTGTAGATCGCGAGCGGAAGCGTTCAAGAGAACGGGGTTGAGGGAGTCGTACTCGTCGTGATCCAAATCACCGATGACCAAGTGCCGAACGGACAGCACCTCCATGTTCAACACACGTACGGAGAGGATGATGTCTCCTCCTTCTTGATCCAGCAAGGGGGGAGGAGAGGTTGATGAAGATCCAGCAGCACGACGGCGTGGTGGTGGATGCAGCAGGGTTCCGGCAGGGCTTCGCCAAGCGACTACGGGAGGAGGAGGTGTAGCAAGGGGAGAGGGAGGCGCCAAGAGTTCAGGTGCGGCTGCCCTCCCTCCCCCCTTTTTATATAGGGACCCCCAGGGGGGCGCCATCCCTAGAGATGGGATCTCTAGGCAGGCGGCGGCCAAGGGGGGTGGAGTGCCCCCAAGGCAAGTGGAGGCGCCCCCTCCCCTAGGGTTCCCAACCCTAGGCGCAGAGGGGGGCCAGGGGGGGCGCACCAGCCCACCAGGGGCTGGTTCCCCTCCCACTTCAGCCCATGGGGCCCTCCGGGATAGGTGGCCCCACCCGGTGGACCCCCGGGACCCTTCCGGTGGTCCCGGTACAATACCGGTGGACCCCGAAACTTTCCCGATGGCCGAAACTCGACTTCCCATATATAATTCTTTACCCCCGGACCATTCCGGAACTCCTCGCGACGTCCGGGATCTCATCCGGGACTCCGAACAACTTTCGGTTTTCTGCATACTCATATTCATACAACCCTAGCGTCACCGAACCTTAAGTGTGTAGACCCTACGGGTTCGGGATACATGTAGACATGACCGTGACGGCTCTCCGGTCAATAACCAACAGCGGGATCTGGATACCCATGTTGGCTCCCACATACTCCTCGATGATCTCACCGGATGAACCACAATGTCGAGGATTTAAGCAACCCCGTATACAATTCCCTTTGTCAATCGGTATGTTACTTGCCCAAGATTCGATCGTCGGTATCCCAATACCTCGTTCAATCTCGTTACCGGCAAGTCACTTTACTCGTACCGTAATGCATGATCCCGTGAGCAGACACTTGGTCACTTTGAGCTCATTATGATGATGCACTACCGAGTGGGCCCAGTGATACCTCTCCGTCATACGGAGTGACAAATCCCAGTCTCGATCCGTGTCAACCCAACAGACACTTTCAGAGATACATGTAGTGCACCTTTATAGTCACCCAGTTACGTTGTGACGTTTGGTACACCCAAAGCACTCCTACGGTATCCGGGAGTTACACGATCTCATGGTCTAAGGAAAAGATACTTGACATTGGAAAAGCTCTAGCAAAACGAACTACACGATCTTGTGCTATGCTTAGGATTGGGTCTTGTCCATCACATCATTCTCCTAATGATGTGATCCCGTTATCAATGACATCTAATGTCCATAGTCAGGAAACCATGACTATCTGTTGATCAACGAGCTAGTCAACTAGAGGCTCACTAGGGACATATTATGGTCTATGTATTCACACGTGTATTACGATTTCCGGATAATACAATTATAGCATGAATAAAAGACAATTATCATGAACAAGGAAATATAATAATAATCCTTTTATTATTGCCTCTAGGGCATATTTCCAACAATTACATGACCACCATCCAAACCGGTTGAAGATATCCCGTTCTACCATCTCCCACCGGACAGATCCAATAACCAAACGCTCCCTGGCCTCCGTCGGAGTGAGTAAGGACCACATACAGATCAGCGCGGTAGCCCGGAATAATACCTGCAAAAAATGAATAGTTGTTGATCTGTTAAAAACCAAATCATTTCGACAGTTCCAAATTGCCCATAACAACGCACATATACTCCTACACGAATGTGTCTATCTGTTTCGGACTCTATCCCAGCAAGCCATGTTCCAAATAATGTACTAACCGAATTCGGAGGAGTAATGTTAAAGGCAATTTGCACGGTGCGCCACAAAACTCTCGCCAACGGGCAATGAAAGAAGAGGTGCTTTATAGTCTCATCCCGATCACAAAAACTACACCTAGTAGATCATGTCCAGTTGCGCTTTACCAAATTGTCCTTTGTTAAAATTACTTGTTTATGCACATAACCACATAAACACTTTGTTAAGAGCTTGCTATCAGATCCTAAGAAATGCAACCAAAGTTAGCTTGCACTTATGGAACAGATAAATTATGGCAGGATCCATTAGTTAGAGAAATGATATTTGTGTTTAGTAGTATGTCTAAATTGTATTCCCTCCGTCCCATAATATAAGAACGTTTTTGACATTAGTTAAAAACGTTCTTATATTATGGGACGGAGGGAGTAATACACAACGACAGCTGCAAAAGTAGGGATGATTTCTATGGCTTTAAATACATACCTGGGCAGAAACTGCTAAAGCGTCTGCAAGCAGAGATACAGCAAGCCATACTTGCAAACAAATTTGATGAGCAGCCATAGCTGTTGGGCCTTGTCGAGCAGCCATTGATGTACCGATGGTCATAGTTAACAGAATTGAGAGTGTTCTTCCCAATAGCATGCCACCTTAGCATTTCAAGAAAACAGACATATATTGTAAAATTAAGGCTGCAGGTGAACAGAGAAAAAAGGGAAGAAAAAGGAAACAGAGAAAAATAGCACCAGGTGCATTAGTGCAAGCAAAGATGGCATGCAATCTCTAAATAATATCGGCGTAACAAGATACAGTATCATTGCCCATTGCCCAGCGGTCAGATAATGTATCATGAGAAGATACAGTACAAGAGTTTATCAATAACAAGTTGGCCTTCTTATCTGACAAACATACCGGATCAGTGGATGTATCTTCTTTCTTTTGAATTGTCAGGAGTATTCTTCATGAGTAGAATGATTTCTATTATTGCCTGCTCATGTACATATCATATGTCGGGGCATGGGATGGGCTTTAAGTATGCAAAAACAATTAAGTGTTTTTGAAGTGCTCAAGTGTACATTCGAACATGAATGCACTTTGACTAGAGCTGGGCCCAACTAAATGAAAAATGAAGCCATAAACAGAAATTTCGGGAGGACAAACTTCTATAGAAGGACCAAAATGGTTAGGGTTTAGGGCGAGTGGGAAACGGGCAGAATATTGACATTTGGGAGGACGCATGGATTTCAAATTGTGCAAACCGTAAAATTGTTACCCCTAAGGGAGGCCAGTTGTTACGGAAGGTAGCAGATTTGATTGATCCATTCCAAAATAGTTGGGATGAAGATCTTCTCAGACAGACTCTATGGCCTATTGATGTTCAGCGAGTGCTTACGATCCCGATATCGCAACATGATATGTCAGATTTCATAGCTTGGAATTTCACAAAAAAATGGGATTTTTTCGGTTCGGTCTGCTTATTTTGTGGAATGGGACCACCAATATGGAAACAAGTTACGACATACCAATGGGATGGGACGTACCACGGTCAATCCTATTTGGGCGAGGATTTGGAAGCTTGATTGTCCAGCAAAGGTTAAAATATTTATTTGGCGTACACTTCACGGCACTATTCCGTGTCGTGTTAACTTAGCTATATAGACATGTGAAAGTCTCGCCTGAGTGTCCTGCCTACTCATCTGGGCCAGAAGACACAAAACACTTGTTGTTTCTATGTGACAGAGCAAAAAAAGTCTGGAGAAGACTAGGGATGGACGATATTATCGACAGAGCTTGTAAAATAGACTATGCGGGTGAGGCAATCTTGGAATATTTACTTTCATTACCAGATCAGGAACTATATATTATGGGCACTCGTAATGTGCGTGACATGATTGCCATATCAGCCTGGTACTTGTGGTGGGAAATGCGCAAATTGGTACACAATGAGACTACTCAGAATGCACAACAGATATCCATGGGGATACACGCTCTCGCTGCCAATTTTGTTAATGCCTCCTCGCCGAAGGCTTCCATTAAAAGAGGAGGATGGTCTAATCTCCCGACGGGATTTGTTAAACTTAATGTTGATGCTTCTTTTGATCACGACCTTCTCAGGGGTACGATCGGGGCTGTCTTAAGAGATGACAAAGGTAGGTTCATCGGTGGGGGAAATTGTAAGATTGACTGGTGTGAAGATGTGTTAATGGCTGAAGCTTTGGCGTTAAAATTTGGCCTATCGCTTGCGCAAAGGACGGGTTGTAATCGCATAATTATTAACTCGGATAATATGGAGGTGATCGAGACCATGAACGAAGGAGGACGATTGTCGGGGGCAGCAGCTGCAATTTTTTATGATTGTTTTCACTTAGCTTGCGATTTTCCTATTTCTAGATTCGAGCATTGTAATAGAGAAGCAAATAAAGTTGCTCATGAACTTGCCAAGTTGGCTAGATTTTCATTCATTTCTGATTGGTTTGAGGAACCACATAATGCAATTGTACCAATCCTCATCAACGATGTAATAATTATTTCTAATGAATAAAGCTCGAACTTTCTTTAAAAAAAAATAGCCTGCAGGTTTTGCCTAAGAAAAACTCAGAATTCACTGGAAAAAAAAATCAGATTGCTGTAAACTGCACTCTGAATATACAAAATCCGTACTCTAAAGGCCAACAGAAACATATCTGAAGAACTTTTACAGTAGCCTACACCGTGAGTCCACAACTGACCAATGAACAAGTAGGACAATAGCATCATAGACTCACCGGATTTTAAATATCCACCGAACTCTAACTGGTCCATCCTTGCTGTTACCTGAAGTAGAATGCTTGCTAGCATTCTTGGAAATATCCTCCGCCACAAATGAGGTTGTTATGCTCAACAAGGGAATGTTGAAAACCTTGGATAGGATGTTAAAAATAGCCACGCCAATAGCAGCCGACGCTAGGTCCAGAGCACCTTGAGAGCACATATGCCAGGATTGAGACAGAGAATAATTAAACAGGTTGGTTTCATGCAGCAGCAGCAGGGGATGTGGACAAGACACCTTAAGGGTGTGTGTATCCAGTAGTAACATTGGCAAGGCTCCCCATACTATGGGGTAAACTGGACAGGCTCATGCTTTTGAAAAGTCAGTCATGAAGTCTCCATGAGTTGAGGATGATACATGAGCAGAAAGGAAAGGGACGGAGGTGTGTACCAACCTAGTTTGCCGATATACGCGGTCTCCATGAGCTGCGCCATGGGGTCGATGGCCTGGCCTAAGACTGCAGGCAGGGCTAGAAGAATGAGCTCGATGCCGACAGTCCCAGGATAAAGGCCGCTGCTGCTGCTGCTGCGTATTTGTGCGATTGTTGTTGTTGTTATGTTACATAGAAAAGGCAGAAACATAGTGTATGATATGCAGAAAATGTAAAGATTGATAATAATGTAGCTACGGAAGTAAGGAAGGAAGGAAACTGGACGGTGGTCTGCAACTAGTTAGGTGATGGTATTCAGTTAGGTGCAAAGTAGGTAAATTAACTAGACGGCAGAAGCTTAGATCACTATTTTAGTATTCTAAACACTCTTATATTAGTTTACGGAGGGAGTAGCAAATATAACAAATAATTTTTGTCCAAGGTAGGTAAATTAAGTGAAAGAAACGGACAGAAGATGGAAAACTGAACATGTCCCAAACAGAGTGAATGAAACACTATTCTACTAGGTAGCTAGTACTTCCTCCGTTCCAAAATAGATGACTCAACTTTAATACAAAGTTAGTACAAAGTTGGATCATCTATTTTAAAACGGAGGGAGTAGTAGTATTACTCTCTTGAAAAGAGAGCAGCAGGTCAGCTCATCTCGGCTGATGTGGGAAGGGAAAGGAAGGTGAATGAATGAATCTTACAGCAAGAGAGCATTCTCCTCCTTGTAAAGAGCAAGAGAGGCGTCTTCAGCATCCTAGGCAGTAGCTAGTAAAAAGTAACGAATTAGCTAGAATGTATATATAGTTCTAAAAAGAAAAGCTAGAATGTATACATAATAATCAGTGATTTCCTTGCTGGCTGGGCCGACGACCACAATGCCAGAAGCGGAGCGACTGTTGCTTAGCTTGACAGAGAAAGTGAAGCTGACAGTGTCTGCGTCGAAGGCAGCCTCGACATGCGGCTGCCTGATCTCAGTGGCTAACAAGACAGATTTGAGACACAGCCGGCCCTCATCCTCATGGGCCACTTCCTCGATTGTGGGAATGGCGAACGTCTCCACCTTACAGATTCTAGGCTTAGCCGAGAGCTTGATCATGGCTAGGGTATCACCAAAAGTGGCGAAGTTTGGGTGCTGGAAGGCTCTGAAGGCGCGGTCGGCCATGGTCTCATTGATAGCCCGCGACGCACGGGGGTTTGCATGCCCCCACCGGATCCCGCGGCTTGGACCAAGGTCGCCGTTGTCAGGGTGGTAGGTGTTGGGTGGCAGGGGTGGGGAGGAGGGGAGGCCTAGCGTGCGTGCCACGTCCCAGACCTCATTGATGATGACATCGGCGTAGATGCCGGCGCCGTCGATGCGGTGGAAGGCTAAGTGGTGTGGTATGGGTTGTAGTGCTTCTACTTTGGCGAGGACGAGGATGCATGAGAAATCATTCCCATGCAGGCAGGCATGGCTCAAGCCAAGCATGCTAGCAAAGCCCGCAATGCTTGGCGAGACACCCCTGCGATCCCACAGCTCCAACGGCATCTTTTCTAAGGATAAGCTTACTATGTGGCGGAACGAGAAGGTGAAGGAGTTGTCACCGGCGTTGTGAGGTAGGATATCTACCCGGCGGGTGTCAGTTTCCAGAGGGCTAGCCCTCATGGCGGCCACCTGTTCCGCCTCCCGAAGGAAGACGACGAACACGGTGCTAGAAGCACATCCGGCAAACCGGACGTCGAAGATGCCGAGTCGCTCCGAGAAAAGGCGCTTTAGCCAAGGAAGGAAGCCAGACATGGGCGGGGAGATGTTAACAAGGTGACTAGGGCATTTTGGTCTGGGAGCAGCGGGTAGTGAACGTCGAGGGAAGTGGGACGGCCGCGGACCACTGGTTCCATGGGGGCGACGGTCGCGGGGGAGAGAAGGGCTAGAGCTTCGAAGGAGGCAGTGGAGTTTGGATGGCTTGGCAGAACGGGGGGTGTTGCCGTCTCGTTATAAAGGGCGCGCGAAGACGATGAGTCGCTCCTGGGAACACATTGGGATAGGATGTGGCCCACCTTGCGGCATGACCAGCATACAATGGGGTCTCTGCAATCCTTGCGCCGGTGGCTATAGGAGAGGCACCTATAGCACCTAAGGTGCAAATCTTTAGGCTTTGCAGACCGCTTTACTGCATTGGAGGCGACGCGGCGAGCTGAGCTTGCTTGATTCCCAGACCCCGAACGTGACAACAGGGCATGCAAGTAGGAATTATGGCACAGGACAGGCGTGTCATTAAGTTGGTTTTCGCGACAGCTGTCATGGTCTTCCCGGATAGCCGGAAGGATCTCATCAGCGCGCCTGCAGGCCGGGCGATCCGGTTGGGCATTGGGCATGGCGGCCAGTGGGGGAAGGTGATTTAAGTCAGGAGCATGAGGCTAGTCCCAGTGCTCCAACCTGGATCGGTGCTTAGCCTGCCATATCAGCAGAATTCATACGTGGCAGGTTAATTAAGGAGGAGAGAGAGCGAACCGGTAACCCCACGAAGGAACGACTCTAAGCACACGACCCTAGGTGAAAACGCAGTAAATTCGATCCCGTGTGAAGCGCCGTATACCTTCGTCTCTTCTGTTTTTATCCCCTTCTTCCCAGCGACCGAGCGACGCCTTCGCCTCCTCTTCCTCCTCGCCGTGCGCCGCCGCCCCAGCGCAGCCACTTCGTCCTCACCGTGCGGTGCTGCCACGCCTCTCAATCGCCGCGTTAGCCGTCGTTCCGCCTGGTCGTTGAAGCTCCGACGGACCCTCGAGCCTGCATGGACCGCCCAGTTCAGTTCAGTTCGCCACTGGCGCCACAAGTTCAGTTCGCCGCAGCCGGGAGCTCCTCCGGCCACTCACAGACGGCTCAAAGGTAATTATTTCTTTTCACAAAAGTAGATCTGCTAGTTTGTTTCAAAACGTTCAATTTCACCCTGTGCTTGCTCTCTCCTGTCCATGCTTAGATGGGTTTTTTCTCTGCTTCTTGCTAATTGATAGTTTGAACCATATGTAATTGATAGACTGAACCATAGCATCGAGACTCTAATCTGAATAGCATATCATCTGAACCATAGATAATTGATAGTCTGAAGTCCGAACCATGTAGAATTGAGTCTGATATAAATACTCCCTCCGTCCCAAAATTCTTGTCTTATATTTGTCTAAATACGGATGTATCAAGTCACGTTTTAGTATTAGGTACATCCGTATCTAGACAAATCTAAGACAAGAATTTTGGGACGGAGGGAGTAGTATGTGATCCCATGATTTCTTTTGTACATTGCCCATCTAAAAAATCTTACAGAATGTACTACTAGTTGATTTTGTTTTAGGCAATTGAAGGAATTTAGTATGATAATAGTATCAACATTGATGCAATGGACACTAGCTTGTATCAGGATACTACAGAACTAGCTCCGCCGGCCAGCCACAATCTGCTCGATGGTATCGTCCTTTCACAAATCAGAATACTATTTTGTTCTGTATCCTAGTGCGCCTCATGATTTGTCCCTCCCATTCTTGCATAGATGAGATTTTTCTCTGCATCAGACTTGGGCTATGGCCAAAATTTGACTGATAATTGGCCAAGAAGACCTAGTTGATTTCACATAATTTTTGTTCAGTTCAGAACGTTCTAATTGATTTCAGAACGTACTAGTTCAGCTCATAGTACACAATGGTTCAGTTCAGTTTAGTTTGGAGTTACTTGTAGTTGGAAGGGACGTAGTTGATTATACTACATCTAGATACGTCTGTAGCAATCCTTTTATATAGGATCAAACTGAGTTCAGTTCAGTTTAGAACCAACAAGTAATTTCAAGGTATTGCTATCTACTCATACGAATTATCAGGCAACAATTTTTTGACAGAACCAAACTGAGTTTTATGGATCTGATGGAAATGCATAAGGATCTATTGATCTGAAGTTTCAGATGTTGTACACGGACAATTTGAAGTTCTATGAGAAATTGGTTCAGACAGAATAAGATTAGGGTGTACAAAATTACTCTGTTTTTAGTAGATGAAGCAAAATCAAACGCAATTCTGTTTTTATCACGAGAAGTTCGTCACTTAACTTGTTCGATCTTATTCTGATGTGTACAATTGTTGTCTTGTTTGTTACATGTTTCAGGCCTATGTATAACCATCCACCAGATGATCCTGATGATACAGATCAACAACATGATAGTGATGCCAGAAACACTACATATCCAACAGAGTTATACACACTTGATGAATTCCTAGCCGAGGAGGACATGCTAGACTCCTCAAAGGATATTATTTGCTTAATACGGAGCACAAACATGCCACAAAGTTTATATACTACAAAAGATCCTTAGACTAATTAAATGAAGAGAGCCTAGCTACAAGAAGCTAAGCACCTATGCATTGGGGAGTTTGGTTGCTAAGCTATTTAATATGCTTAGCACCCCATCTAAGCACCAGTCCATTGGCAGCAACCTGATGACCATTGCATGGGACATGCAGCCGCGAGGGCCCGTCCTCCGAAGGGCGCGGGAAATCCGGGCTAAGGTGATCTTGCACACTGGACGAGAGATTGGGGGGACGTTGTACCGAGACAGGATATGGGCCAAGCAGCGAGGGGGAAGAGGGGTGCATAGTGCACGTCCCAGCGTTGCGCCGCAAACTCGACCTGTCACGCTTCCCACGACGCAAGGAAATGGCTACATGCATCGGCCCCCAAGTCCATACTTTCTTACGAATGATCTCCCATGCAACGCCTGCATGAGCCACTTCAAATACAAAATGGCCAACGGTCAGCGGCCGCACGCGGAAACCAGCCGGGTGGCCCCCAAACCAGTGGCAAAGCAGCTTAGCGAGAAAGGCCGGCAAGCAGAACACGCCTTCTACCAGGACGGCAGCGTGCATGGCGGCGGGGCATCTGGCTCCGGCGATGACGGAGACAGTGCCACATCTGTATCTTTCAAGCATACAACTCTCGAAGCGGACCCCCTCGTCGTCCGGTGACCGCATGGCGTCTCCAGGGTCCTCGTCAGACGCATACATAGCTCACAGAACCAGCAGCAATGGCCCGGCGGCCAAGCGAGCAAGCAGGCCTACCCAAGGGCGTCAGAGAAAATGCATAGAAACGCGCATATATGCAGGAAGAACGATGACCTTAGAACTGCTCAGCTCTGCATGAACAACGAAGAAAGCATCCAAAGAGGGAGCGCGGACGTCGGGATATGCGGTGGCCGCCGGCGCCGAAGCGAGCACCGGCGGATGTTTCTTTGGTGGCCGTCGGTGCCGGAGTGAACACCGACGGGCGGCTGGACCGATTGCTAGCAACGCAGGACTTGGTGACAACAGACGCAGCAAAAAGGGCAAAGAGCAAACCTGCTAGCCTCTCTGGCGTTTGCCTACCTGGCGACGACAAATCGCAGGACGGGTCTTGGGTGTCGATGAACAGCAGCGATGGATGCTCGGCCGTCGAAACTGGCCGTAGCTAGGCGGCAGGGTGGTCACGAACGATTGGGCCCCCGCGACGCGCGAAGCGTTGATGGCAGGGTTCGTAAGTGGCCGCCGGCGCGGAGGCTCTCCCTGGCTGGTGGTTAGTTGGTGGCCGCCGGTGCTGGAGTTAACGCCGGCGGTAGGCTTTATCATGGCCGCCGGCGTCGGAGTGATCGCCGGCGGGGGCGCTCAGGAGAGAGCCAGGCTCAGCTCAGCGCGTAGGCTACTCTTGGTGCTCGAACCATTTCCTATGCTTTGACCTCAACCTGGGGAAGATTGAGCATCACACATGCCGATCCATCCTTTTTAAGCTTTGGCCTAAAACCCTCTCCGGCGATTTCTGTTCCCGCACCCTGCCCTTGCTGCCCTCAGTCGAGTGCAAGTACCCGCCAAAAGCTTTTGTCCCAAATTCTTTGATCCCTGATGCTGGGCCGCTCCTCAAGCTCTCGGGCGAGAATCAGTTCCCAAGGCTCGACAGGTCGCTAGCGCAGATTAGAGCCCAAGCCCACCAAGTAATGATTTCCAGGCCCATCTGCACTAGGCCCATCCAGCCAGTGCCCGACCCGTTTGTTGGCTTGTTGCCAGTGGGCTTCCTCTCGCCTGTCGCATGCACTGACATGAAGCACGGCGCGTGTGCTATCCTTCCGCTGGAAGTAGCGACCAGATTCTACAACTGCCGAGTCACATCCCTTCCCCCATCCGCCACCGACCAGAAGAATCAACCACCCACCCTGCAGCTCCTGGATCCACCGGCGGCGACATCGCACGCCGATCCTGCGGCGACGGGCGAGGCCCAGAGGCCACCTCAGATGGTCGCCGCTGCGGGGGCCGGATCTGAGCCCCCCAGAGCGGTGGATCTGGCCCCACGCGCCTCCGACGCCTCCGCCGCCTCCCCTGCCGGAGCCCTCGCATTCAGCAGTTGTATGACGGGGCACGCGTCGACCCGGTCGAGCGCGCCTCCAAGCGCAAGGCCGCTGTCACCCCGTCTGACGGCGAAGGCAGCCACCGTCGCTCGTCGGGGCGTAGGAAGAGGAACAAGGCCCTGAAGGCAGCCTCCGTCGTCAAGCTGCCACTGCAGGGCACTCCAAGGCCGCTTACCAGGGGCAAGGCGAAGCTGCTGGCACGCTGCTGCGACCTCAACTTCGAAGCGGTGGATGCCGACGCATCCGCCTCCCTCTCTGCCGAATCAGGTGGCGCCTCTGGTTCCTCCGAGTCTTCCGAGTCTATGCATGGATAGCTCTAGCAGAATCTATGTCAGTGATGTATCTGGTGCCCCGATGCTTGTTAGTGCCTACCCGGCCCAAGGGCTGTTTATCTCTGCTTTCGTGTTGCGTTGTGCTTAGTCATGTCCGTGTTTGGCCCGGTCGGGCCCTGTATCTGCATTATGTTGCATGCCACCACTGCATTAGTACCTGTTGCTTCTCCAACTCTATAAGCTCTGTCGAGCAGCTTAGCTATCAATCAAGTCTTGTTTGCTCTTGGAGCCGCCTCCGCAAGTCGGCTGTGCTGGCTGGTTCTCCTATAGTTGTCAGTTCTTTCTTTTATGCGGATTGCTAATTGGAACATTAGGGGGCTTGGTGACTCTGACAAATGCTCGTTGGTCAAAGACACACTCTTGTCTAGCCGCTCGAATGTTGTTTGCCTGCAGGAGACTAAATTGCAGGTTGTGGACAAGATGAAGGCAGCATCCTTCCTCCCTGCAAACAACAGATCATTCGTTTACATGCCGGCTTGCGGCACGACAGGAGGTCTGCTCATAGCCTGGGATGGCAGCGTACTTCAGGGCTCAGAAATAGCAAAACACCGTTTCAGCTTGTCAGTCAGCTTCCAGTACAGAAGCAACAATGACAGTTTTGTTCTGTCAACAGTTTATGCCCCCTGTGAGGACGAGGAGAGGGATGATTTCTTTGCGGTCATGACACAAACAACAGAGTTGGTGACAGTACCGTGGATCATCTTAGGTGATTTCAACATGTATAGGTTTGCACATGAGAAATCACAGGGGAGAAGGAACTGGACTCTGATGGACAGATTCAATTCTTGGGTTAGAGAGCATGCTCTCGATGATGTTGGTATCATGAACAGAAGCTTCACCTAGTCCAATAAGCGGGAGCAACCGACTTTAATCAAACTTGACAGAATTCTGGTAAATGCAGAGTGGAACCTGGGTTTCCTCAACACTACAGCTGCTGCTCTGCCTGCCACGACCTCGGATCATGTGCTCATTGGTGTAGAGTTCTCAAAGGAAGTTGTTAAAAGTCCTTTTTTCAGGTTTGAAAATCACTGGCTGCAAGTACCAGAGCTCAGAGACATTATCAGCCACAGCTGGGAGAAGGGAACCAGAGATCTTACCTCTGTCTCAACCTTGTTTAATTTCAAGCTTAGAAGGTTGAGGGCCGCAATCAGAGGCTGGGAACGCACCAAACCGCCAATGCAGAACATCTTAGCAAACTGCAAGCATGTTGTCCAGTACATGAATGCAGTAGAGGAAAAAAGACACCTCTCGAGGATGGAGATTGCCCTCAGAAAGCATGCCAATTTGAAGGCTCAACAGCTGATCCTATGGCAGAACAGTTTCTGGAGGAGAAGAGGAAAGATAAGGGGTTGTACCCTGGGGGATGAGAACACCAGGTTTTTCCATGCAGTGGCAAACTGCCAACACCGCAAGAACAAAATCAAGCTCTTGGTCAAGGATGGCACAGAATTCTACAGTGATCAGGATAAGCTACAGATTGCAACCGATTTCTTCACTCATATTTTTGGAGAAAGCTCACCTTCAGTACCAGTACTGGACCCCTCCCACCTTTACGAACCAGCTGACTTATCTACTTTGGAGGTGCCTTTCTCCTGGGCCGAAATTGCAACAGCCATCAACAACGCACCGAACAACAGAAGCCCGGGACCGGATGGTTTCACAAATGAGTTTTACAAAAACTTCCAACGGCTGTTGAGAGAGGATCTGTTGAGGTTTTTCCAGGAGTTTTATGAGCATGGCAGCAACCTACTTGGCATCAACACTGCAAACATTGTGCTGATTCCAAAAAAAGAAAATTCAACGGATATCAAGGATTTCAAGCCCATTTCTCTAGTCCATAGCATACCGAAGCTTGCCACCAAGGTGATGACCGTGCGTTTGCAGCGACTGATCCACAGCCTCATCCACCCTCTCCAGTCTGGCTTTCTACGAGGGTGTTGCATCATTGAGAACTTTGCGCTGGCAGCCGAGTTAGTACAAGAAGCAAGGAAGCGGAAAGTCCCCATGGTTGTGCTAAAGCTTGATTTTCAAAAAGCTTTTGATAGTGTTAGCTGGGAGGCCCTGAAAAAAATCCTCGCGGCAAGGGGTTTCGGGGAGAGATGGATCAAGTGGGTGGATGCTATTCTGACAACTAGCTCCTCCAGAATCATTGTCAATGGAAGTCCAGGCGGGCAGATCCTATCCAAGTGTGGTCTACGACAGGGAGACGCCCTGTCCCCGTACCTTTTCTTTCTGGTAGCGGATGTTCTCCAACAGCTCTGTAAAAGGGAGCATCAGCAGGGGAACCGTGTGCACCCCTTGGGAGCAGACGGGCCTTTTCCAATTCTGCAATACGCGGATGACACGATGATCTTGTTAAGAGGAGACACCCAACAAGCGGCTGTTATCAAGTGGATTCTAGATGACTTCAGCAACTTCTCTGGTCTCAAAATAAACTATCACAAGAGTACCTTTGTTCCCACTGGTATAGATCAACAAACTTCCCAGGATATCACTACTGTGCTCAACTGCCAGATTGCAGCCTTCCCTTGCACCTACCTGGGGTTACCTCTTTCTCTTGGCAAGATACACCATGGTTTGTTGATACCTGTGATTCAAAAGGTGGACAAGCGCTTGTCTGGTTGGTTTGCAACCTTCCTGTCCTGGGGAGGGCGTCTCACCTTGATCAATGTTGTTCTCGCAGCGATCCCTAGCTACTACATGGGCTGCTTCTTATGGCCAAGTCAGTCTTTGGAGAAAGTAGACCAAATTTTTAGGGGTTTTCTTTGGCAAGGCAAAAATACGGCCAAAGGGGGGCAGTGTCTGGTAGCCTGGGAAGTGGTCACGATGCCAAAGGAGAATGGTGGGCTGGGGGTTCGTAACCTAGCAGCTCACAACAAAGCCTTGATATGCAAGTTTATGGCAAAAGTACTACAGCATGGGGAGATCCCGTGTTACAGTTGGTTTGCGCAGACCTATTGTCAGAAGGATTTGTCCTGGAAACCTCACAGTCGAGACACATCTATGTGGAAAGGTTTTCGAGCTACCATGCGGCTGGTTATGGAAGCCTCCAGATGCATTCTCGGGAGCGGCCAATACATTGCATTCTGGTACGATCACTGGTCGGATTGTGGTCGGCTTATGACTGTTTTCCCGACGCTCTTTACTTTCTCTATCGCCAAGTTTTGCACGGTTGCCTCGCAGTTCAAAGATGGTCAGTGGAGCCTCCAGCTTCATCAAAATTTATCTTTCACAGCCGCGCAAGAGTTGGAAGCCCTTCATGCCATTTTGAGCAACGTGCAGCCCCTAGCTAATGCAGTTGATACCAGAATGCCTCTGCTTGCTGACAGGAGCTTGAGCACCAACTATTTCTACAAGCTGCTAGTTTTTCGAGGTACACTATACACGCCAGCCAGCCTCATCTGGGACAGAACCATACAGGCATAACACCAAGGATAACATGGTAAAGAAACACTGGGATAAGATTACTTCACACAACGGCTGTGATCTTTGCCCAGCTGCGGAGACAATGAACCATATTCTGCTGAGATGCAAACTTGCACAACCGTTATGGTCCAAATTAGGATTGCAAGAGTTGGACACTTCCACTGTGGAGCTTGAATCCTTTTTGTGCTCTGACCAACCAAGGGCAAGGCATGGCAAGCTCTGGCATATCTTCTTCGCAGCGTGTGCGGTTACTCTTTGGGACGCCAGGAACGCTCGAGTCTTCGACGGATGCTTTTGGCAACAGCGGAAAGTATACAATCGTCTCACCGAGCTGATCCAGTTATGGAGCCTGCGTGCCCCACAGCTCTCGAAGCAAGCTATGTTGGTGTGGGCAAACGCTTTTGCTATCAGTTAACCCCCCCTTTCTTACCAATGTTGTATCTACTTAGGTTTGGTGACGGCCTGCTGTACTCTGTTGTACGGCGTTAACATCACCTTCATGTAAATGACTTTGGTCATCCGGGTTCCTCAGCCCGTTTTGAATACATAAGGTAGAAAATGCTCTACCTTTAAGTTCACAAAAAAAAATCAGTGAGCACATAGTAGATAAGGAACGGCCAGGGAGGTTTTATGCATGTATGATGACAATGGAGATGAGCAAGTGCTCAAGAATGCGACACATTCTCATGCTTTAGAGTAGACTAGCCTAACCCGCGCGACGGCACGCCGCGCTCGGTGATCACTCGCAAATGTGCAATCTATTAATTCAAAATTTGGATTGGTGCATGCTCATTTAATCTCAGAATAATATATAGAGGTATTGAAGAAACCAAACACATGAAGTTATTGAAATTTTGTAAATGTAGGGATACAAAGATAGAAACTAAAAGTGGCACACAACAGTTATTCAAAGTACATACAGTTCACTGTAGGCAGAGAACTGTTTACAGGAACACAAACACACTACATGAATGAGCTAGAAGAACTGCGTATAGAAACACAAACACACTACATAAATAAGCCAGAAGCAGTTGCTGGTGGATTAGATCATCCTAGTATATCCTCCTGCAGGATTGGTGCCTGTGATAAAGTGGTAAAGTGATTTTGCAAATTCTTGTACACGTCCGATGGGAGGATGTGCGCCTGTGTATGTGATAATAGGATCATTGTTGTCTGGGCGCTGGGGATACATGCGAAGTGGTAATACATCAAAGAAATTGTTGCAGATTTTTGCCAGAATCATTTTTTGTCTTGCAAATTCGTTTTGCTGTGTAGTTACTTGCTGACGTGCCATATTGAATTGCCATTGCTTTGTCTGAGCCTTCTCTCTTGCTGTAAACAATCTTTCTTTTGTGACTTCAAGGGCATAGTAATTGTGGTCATTGACAGAAATATTATAATCTGCACATATGCATTCTAAGGCCACTTGAGCTGCCTTTTCCAAATATGTTGACAAACCTGCACTTGATGTAGTCATCAATTTCATTTCTGCCAGTGGGAAATGGCACGGTAAAAACACTGGGAGGTCTATCTTCGGCGTGGAAACGCATACGAACTATATCATGACCCTTCGTGAGGTATTTGAACAAATATTTTAACAAGTTCGTCTTATTGCACCACTCCACATTTATATGGGCGTCAAATTTCTTCAGCAAATTCATATTGTATGGAAGGAGCGAGTCTTTTTGCCTGAGCACATACAATCCAGTGTCACGTCGACGGTAAAATGGATATCCAACATGGTCAACCATTGTGTCGTCACGGCTTAGGAAAACGCTTGGAACAACAATTATTCTTCATGCAAGCACACTTAGCATTGTACGCCCCGCAAGGCCCATGTACCATGAATTCATCAACAAGAGCATAACCTAAAGGGCCAACTAAAGGATCCAGCAGCTCCGCAGAAATAAGTCCATCTATAAACGAAGGAGAAGGGTTCTTGGTATCTGCTTTCAACCACACCAACGTGTGAGTATGTGGCATACCTCTCTTCTGGAACTCCACGAGATACAAATCTGCATATATGAAAAACAGAATGGAATAAGTTAACAATAGGTACAACAAGCAACTTATCGTGCGGCAAAAAAAAGGGAAAACCACCTTACATGCTTGAACAGCACCGAAAAAGTACCATCTTTAACTCCATCAAGAAATTCCTTAAATTTCATACTAAATACTCGAGTAGTAATATCAGGCCGGTCAGCAGCAGTCTGGCTAGGTTCGGCAGCAAGAGCATCCGCAATCTCTTGTCACCTAGGATTACATGTAAAAGTAATAAATAGGTCAGGTGCACCATACTGTCGACAGATGGCCATCCCGTCATGATAATTCAAAAGCATATATCGTGGACCGCCCGTAAAGCTGCCATGCAGTATAAACTACACACCGATATTCTTGCTAGTTGAATTACCTTCACCCAAAGCGTCAGATATGCCCTGGTAGGTCTCAGATCGAAGATTATCTTGCTTACGGAAATGGTACTCTAGACGATCAGCCTCTATGCAAGAGTAAGCATTAACGGCAATCTGCTGACTCAGCCGGCCACAACTTGTGTAAGGATTGACCTCACCTTCACGATAGTGAGCATAGTACTTATAATACTCCAACATGGTAACCTGTCCACGAGAAGCATCCACATCCTCCGAATCACAGTCGGCATCATCGTCAGAATCTTGGTCGTCCATATATCTTTCAGCTTGCACATTTGCATCAGATGTGGCCAAAGAACCATTAGCATGAACATATCTAATACCACGGTGATAACTCTTATCACCATATGGAAAAAGTAGAGGATACTGAAGAGCCATAAGATTGCAATTAAGTGAAGATATATGTTTCAATGAACTAGACCGCGTCTCGGCAATCACATCAAATCTTCTGCATTCAGGTGTGAGATTACCAACAATAAGAGCAACAACCTCGGAAGCAGTAGGGCCAGAAAACCATGGGCACCGCCATCGTCACCCAAAAAACGAATCGAAACCATAGAAACACCAGGAGTACAAAGACTCTATCGAGCAATTCTAAACTTGTGCACCAAACGGTGGTGTGCATTGAGCATGTTTATCAATGAAGAAACAATCTCAGGATCAGGCTCAAGCGAGGCAGTTTCTTCTCTATCAAACACATTCAGCCTACAGTCCAACTCATCGGCTAAATCCACCATGTATAGTTGCGCAAATTTGGGAGCTGCACCCTCGGCCGGCAACAACGAACCAACCAATACGATGGTAGACCACCCCATTCATCTTGAAAACGTACGGAGCACCTCCAACATTGATACTACGATCAACCTGTGCACCCAACGATGTAAAACAAAGCATGGAATTATACTGGCATATTAATCGCATGAACCGGGAGGAAACCGCATCCCCATCAAAATGCATCAGCATGTCCAATGGAGCAGGCCAATCACCAAATTTCGGCAATGAAATCCTGCCCGCCCGACAACATCCCGTGTAAACAGGAGAGCGAGAAGTTGCATCAGCATGGTGTACAAATCCTTCACAAAACCAAAAGAAAGCCCCACACTTCTGGCAACACAAATCCGGACCACCATAGTACGAACGCCCCCCTAGAAGTAGCTGAAAAACAAAAGACCGCATTGGCAACACATTCCAAAAGCAATACATACACACAAACCACAAATTGTATGCACCCACCCTTAAGCAATTGGATATAATCCTTTGAAAATGGAGGCTGCATCCCGCATACTGCAAAAGAGAAAAGAAATATAAGACTACACACACCAGCAGCTGAAAAAGAAAACTGCACAATGAGAAAAAAAACACCTCTTTTCCGACCCGACCAGTACACGCAAAACCCGAAAATACTATTCCATAACAGGAGTAGACATCACTCAAATACCAACCATGTACACAAATTAGAAATAGATCTAGAAGGAAATCACCAACTGCCGCAGAAACACATGCACATTTAAAAAGATGAACTTACCAAGAGGAGGAGTAGGCCGACCAAAGGCACCAGCCGCACGCAAAGGCACCACTCTTGGACGGTTGAGCACAGATGGAGCACCGACTAAATAGCCATCAAGATGAACACCGGCAGGAAAATCAGAAGAACGACCGTTTGATCTGTCAGCCACCTCCACGACCAAGGAATCTGCAAGAAAATATTGGATAGTCCATATTAGAGTCCGGCCAAAAAGCATATGCCTGAACAGCTAGTTCAAGAAACAATTAAGCACGGCCGACGAACCAAACGCAAATACCCACGCATGCAAGCAACTCACAAAAAAGGGAACCGAAAATCAACCGGTATAAAAGGGCCAATAGCTCCTGTGCGACGTGTTTGATGTGAATTTGCTTGAGTGCGATGTTGTTCGAGCGAATGGCTGTGGTGCGACACATTTAAGCAGGTAAATAGCCCAGGGCCACATGGGGTGTTAAATGTGGTTAAATTGGTCGTCAACCAAGCCCGTTTATGTTAGGACATGTGGGTCCAACTTAATTGCTCCTCAAAACAGCTGACCGTGCCCTGCCGCCCGACCGTGCCGGACCCGCCACTCTGCCCCCTCCCCCCTTCTTCTCCGGTGGCGGCGGATCTTGCGTTCTCAACGGCGGCGGCGGAGCCCTCGTTCTCAACAGCGGCGGAGCCTTCGCCCTCAAAAAATGGTGAGTGAAAACCCTAGTCCCCCTCCCGTTCCTCTCTCGGCCCCGTAGATCTCAGCTCGTTTCCTCTGTTTTCGCTTGTTGAATCGATAGGTTGTGAGGGGAGCCCGTGGGCATACTGAGATGGAGCCCCCAGATTCAACTTCGAATAGGTAATGCTCCTCTCTCTGATCCAATTTTGCATGCAATTAGGGCCTAGTCTGCTCTTTCTCACGGGCTCACACTGTCCGCCACTGACAGAGGGGATGCTGCCGCTCGGACCTTCGAATTGACGGTCAATTTCTTTCCATCAAAGGCAAAATTAGTTGATGGTAGCATTCAGAACATTGAGAGAGACACAATTGTTAAATGGGAGGTTGAGTTTACAGAGATTGATCGACAAGTTCTACAGAACATGGGAGAGAAGGCAGTGAAGAAATGGGTGGAAAAAATTGGGGAGAATGTTGTTTGGGGTCCAGAGCAAGAAGTATCACTGTTGCGGTTTGATGATTGGAAAGGAGAGTATGTGAGAATGGAAGATGGTGAACAGATTGTTGATGAAATCGATCGGCAAAACGGCTGGACAAGCAAACGAGCTAATTTTTTTGCTGAGCTGGTTGATCTGGATATTTTTTCGAAGGTTGGATATGTGCCATCACAATTGGCTGCGCAGATGGTAGATGATGATTGGGCTACACAGAGGCCATTGATTCCCATGTGTACTGAACTTACAGTAATAGCCGAAGAGGGACAGGTGACTGGAATTGAAACTGAAACTGCAGCAACTGTTGATTGGAATGTATTTGAATTAGATGAGCTTACTGGTTTGGTCATTGCACCAATGCCTGACATTGAGATGGCCAAACTTTTTGGCATTCCAGTCGATGACAGAGATAAGCAGGAGAGGGGAGAATCTAGTTTGCCTGCTAATGTTGATGAAGATGTAGATGGACAATTGATGGAACAAGCTGCAGATGAAGTAGATGATACACATGATGATGAGCTGGTGCATGTGTATGACAAAGAAAACCCTGTCATTGAAGTAGGCAAGTTCTTCCCAAGCATGAAGGAGTTTAGGATGTGTTTCAAGACTTATGCAGTGAAACATGAGTTTGATGCCAAGACTGTTTGGACTGATAGAAAGAAGTTTTATGCGAGGTGCAGAGGATTTGATGGTAGTATCAAGCCTTGCAAGTGGTACATATCTGCTAGACTGCAACCTGATGGAAGTACTGTCAGGGTTAACCAAATCCCCAATCAACATACTTGTATTACAAGTTCACAGAGAGTATCAACCATGACATCACAACTTTGGGTTGCAGAAAAGATCACCCCAATTTTAGCCAAAACACCAAACACTACTGCCAAGAAACTCAAAGTAGACTTGGAAAAGATGTACCCCATTAAACTGAAATATACCACAGTGTGGAAGGCAAAACAAAGGACAATGAAAAACTTATATGGTGATTGGGCAAATACATTTAGGATGCTTTACAACTTCAAAGCAGAGGTGGAAAAGAGGTCACCTGGTAGTGTTGTGGAGATAGATACAGAGGTATCAGCCAAAGGTGAAGTCAAGTTCTCCAAGTTTTTTATGGCTTTGAAGCCTTGCATAGATGGCTTCAAAGCAGGGTGCCGTCCATATTTGAGCATAGACTCATCATTTTTGACAGGCAAGTGGAATGGTCAGTTGGCAGCATGCAATGCTCTAGATGGACACAACTGGATGTTTCCTATTGCTGTTGGCTTGTTTCAGTCAGAAACAGAGGCTTCATGGACATGGTTCATGGTCCAGTTGAAAAGATGCCTAGGGCCAGTGTCACCTTTGGCTATACACACAGATGCATGTAAGGGGCTTGAAAATTCAGTAAAAAATGTTTTCCCACATGCTGAGCAGAGGGAGTGCTTCGGTCATTTGTGGATGAATTTGATCAAAAAATTTAGAGGAGAAGAATTTGGGCGCATGTGGCTAGCAGCAAGATCTTACACTAGACAGACACACAAATATCATCTTGATAAGATAATGGCAGCATGTGATGAGTTTGGTCCATGGCTGAACACCTACCATTCTTTGTTATGGTACAGGTCAGCATTCAACACTGCCATCAAGTGTGACCACATCAACAACAATTTGGCAGAGAGTTTCAACAATAAGGTGAAGGAGTTAAAAGATTTGCCTGTGCATGACATGGTTGACCAAATTAGGATCATGCTCATGCGGTTGTGGGAATTGAGAAGAAGGATAGGTGATTGTCTGCAAGGTGATAAGCTTCCAGCAGTGGTACAACAGGTGGTCAATAGGAGCAGAAGTCTTTCACATTTGTTTGTTGAAAAATCTTCACCTTGGGGTGCTGAAGTTAGAGATAACAAAACTGGAAGGAGACATGTTGTTAACACTGAATTGCATGATTGCACTTGCCTCGAGTGGTAACACACTGGTAAACCATGTGAGCATGCCATTCTTTTCTTAGCATCCCAACCGAAGATAAACATGCACCCATATCTGCATGAATATTATTCGGTAGCAAGATTCAAAGCTGCATATGCTACTCCAATTCCAGCACTTACAGATCAGTCTCAGTGGCCTGAAGTGGACATTGAATTTTCCATGTGTCCTCCCTTGACGAAAAGAAAGGCTGGCAGGCCTAAACAGAGTAGATTCAAGGCATGGTTTGAGAAAGGTGGGAGTAGTAAGAAGGGAAAGAAAGATGAAAAGCCAAAAAGGGCCCAAAAAGGTAACAAAAATAGATGCAAGTTGTGCCAGGAACTTGGGCACAGAGTGGGATCTATCAAATGCCGTTACACTCCTGATAAGCCAAAGTATGTTCTTGTTTATTTGTTTGTGTTTTGATTTGGTGCTTTTTTCCAATTAGTATATCTATAACATTTTCTGCACAGGAGGAAGCGAGCAAGTCAGCCCCTTGTTGTTGAACAGTGTTGGCCAACCAAAAAAGCAAGAGTCAATGGCGGTAGAAAGAAGAGAAGTGTGCCTAAGCCTGAGCAGACTGAAGAAAATCCTGCTGCAGTCAACATTCAGACTGAAGAAACTGATGTGGAGGTGCACACCGAAGAAACTGAATTTGAGCGTGTCGAGGTTCAGACTGAAGAAACTGAACCTGAGCGTGTCGAGGTTCAGACTGAAGAAACCCATGTTGAGGTACACACCAAAGAAACTGAAACTGTTGTCAACATTGAGACTGAAGACACTGATCACGAGGGTATTGGCGAGGTGTTGAAAAGACCAGTGAAGAAAACCAAGATGATCAGTGAACTTGTGTGTGTAGTAGAACCAAAAATAAGAAGGGCTAAGGCGAAGAAGGGCACACGACGTGGTAGGAAGAAGTAGAACAGAGAATAGTTTGAAAATTTGGGACATGTAATAATATTTGTAACTTGGTGCGTACTGGTAGTCATTATGTATCCCCATATTTCTATTCGAACTTGTTTGTCTAAACCAGCCAAATAAAATTCAAATTTAAATTTAAATTTGGGCTATTGATGTTTTAGTGCTATCTAGAGTACCTCAACTGAAATATGTTTGCTTGCTGGTCATTCCGAGCCCTTTTGGTAAGTTGAACTCATAGTCATGAAAAGTGTGTTTCAAATGACCTCCAAAGGTAGGGTAAACGGCCTCATATTTAAGCAAGTTTTTTTGGCACCTTGTCTAAACCAACCAAATAATTTTTCTACACATCTATTCTACCTATATAGTGTAAATCTAAAGTCTCACTATTTATTGAATTAATTTTCTATTTTTTCTTTTCTTTTTGAAAAAACAAGGTTTAATAGAAAATTATATATAAAACAAGTTTAAAACATGAAAATGAGAAAAGTAAGTTCAGATCTTTATTAGTCAATCCAAAATGAAGTTTTGGTGAGGTTTTCACACTTTTCATTTTCAAAACTCCACCTACTCTCGGGTGCCCACTACTCTCTCCCTTCAACTCCATACTACATTGTTTGAGGAATAACAATTTTGTGAAGGATTTTTCGTAAAAATGTATGTAAACCATATTTATATTTTTTTCTCGTTACTATACGACATAATAAGACTATGTGCGCAAGTTTTATATTTTTTTGATTTTTTTTGAATTAGTTATGCTCAACCCTAATCAGTCAAAACCTCTCAAAACCCCTCAAAACCCCTCTCAAAACCCCTCAAAACCCCGCACACTACCTGGTCGTTGATCGTTGTGCGTGGACGGTTGAGATCAGGCGCTAAGGTTAGCTACAGTGTGCAGCGATCCGCATGAGACGCGCTGATTGGTTGACGCGGTGGGGTTTGGATCAGCCTCTCTCGTTGGAGCATCAGAACCGTTCATTTGAATCCAACGGCAAGAGTTGACGCGGTGCATGGACCAAGCCTACGGAGTGCCCTTTCCATCGTTGCATGCGTGCCCGTGCCTACCCGCAGCATGCATGCCCACCCACAGGACTGCGCCCGTGCGTTGCATGCATGCCTCGACGTAGCCCTGCTCCGCCACCCCTATCAACCCCTATCAATGCAGTAACCTGTCGCATGCCTACCATTAGAACCGATGCAGCGTCGCATCAAAGCATGCACCCGGCCACAATGCAGCAGCCTGATGAAGACAACCAAAAAGCCAACGCTGCATGGCGTGGTGTGCACGATGTGCATGGCGTGCTCCTCTTTGACGACGCAATACTGGCATGGTATCGATGTGGGTATCGATGCAGTTCAAATGGCATGCTGCCCGTTACAAGATGGGCAAAAGAAGGCGTACATTATTGTCACGTCTCCCATCGACCGAACGTTGCCCTCTAGCCAGGCCCTAGCAAGATGAGCAAATTAATGGGCAACGGCATGCATGCACGGGCGGCACACGCAGAGAACCCGGGGAAGGCGTGTCCCCTTGACCCACGATGGCACAGACGCGTGCGTGAGCCCGTCCCCCTTGACCCACGACCGGTGGCACAGAAGCATAGCAGTCTGTTTCCCACGGCCACGCTCGTGTACATGCTTTCATGGGGCGCCACCAAACGCCGCCCGCCCATTAATTCTAGGGTTTCGACGGGGTGAAACGACGTCGCACTTGGGCTATTTAAGACGGGCATTATCGTCCTCTCCCTCCTCATCCATCATACCCCATCCTCTGCCTCCTCTGCCCTTCTTCTTCATTCTTCTCCATCAAACCCGACCGAGCACTCGAGCCACCCCACCACCATGCAGTACACCGCCCCCACCTACCGCTTCCCCCCAACCGTGCCGGAAAGGCTCTACCCGGCCGGAGTGTATGTAGAGAGAACCCTTAGGGTTTGGGCGATCTCGAGATGGAGGGGCGCAAGGGAGTTAACGGAGTTCTTCCTTGCGGCCGGCTTCCGCCACCTCCCCCGCGGCTCTCCTCGGATGTACCATGTTGAGGAGGTCAACCACAACGGCGTTGTGGTTGGGCTCCTCGCCACGTTCACTAACCCTTTCGATGCTTTCCATCTCCTCGGGCGAGCGTATTGGGTTGGTTGTGAGTTCATAGCTTTCACCACCTACAATATCTTCACCGACTTCCAGAGCATCTTCCCCAACAAAGGCGTTATGCACACGCTCCCGTACCCCATCAACAACGGGGAGGAGTGAAGGACGGCGCCCGGAGGAGCGAGGTGGCGTTGTTCCCCGGGAGAAGGAGAAGAAGAGCCCAAAGAAGAACCCGCGTTTGGTGCCCCCCGATCTATCTAGCTTATCGTATTAGTTTTTTTAAGTTGTATTAGTATTTTAAGTTGTAAGGCTATCATGGAGTTGTAAGGTTATCGTGGAACTATGGGTTGCAATAGTTATGCTACTATATATATTGTGTGTTTCGTGCTATTATTTGAAGATTGCTATGGGTTGTTCTTGCTTATTATTTGTGTATTGCTATGGGTTGCTACGAGCCCGGGTTGCTACACCTCAATCTCACCACACACACACCATCTTCAAAATATTGGCCAGACCATGGACATGCAACTAGGAGCCCCATGCAAACCCACTATGGACATGCCACTAGGAAATGCAAACTAATTTACTTCATGCAACTCATTTAGTTCATGGAATCGTAGACATGCATAAAAACAATTAACATTTGGTTTTATTGCATCAAAAATGATCCATCACAAAATTTAGTGCAAGAAAAAGGCCAAAGTAAAAATAAGTAACATTTTATTTGCCGAAGTTAGAGGTGGGCTGGTGCCGCTACGCGGGTGGGCTGGTGCCCCTACGCGGGCGGGCTGGTCTCTATTTTGGGCATGGTTATTTTCTCAGGGTCCATTTTCTCACGGCCCAACATCTATTCGGCAGCCAGTTTTGTTTTTTTACTAGAAACTGAATTTGGGTGTGTACTCTGTTAACTGAAGAACAAAAACAGAGGAAATAGAGCATCAACACTGAATATGGCCCCTGAGAATATCATTACAATAATTCAAGCAAGTTTTGCTCCACACGAATCCAAGTTCATCTAACAAATGATCCCTGGCTAACTCAAACTACTGGGCACCCCTGAAACTAGCTGACTAACTAACTGAAACTATAACAAATTCTAGCGATTGATGAACATCAAGTAAAATAAACCCATAGCAATGACACAACCATAAAATGCTCCCGCCATCATATTTGCTTGTTGCTTCAAATCGATCAGATGCTTTAGTTGTTTGCCGATTTTCTTCAATTCACACTTCAGTTCTGCACTGTGCATCATCGGATCGGCTCTGTCCGCCAAATTGGGGGCTTGTTCCACGGCAAGCCGCCCCCCAAAATTGAGCTCTTGGGTTGGGGTTGATCCCTCCAATTTCAACCTTTCAACATATTCATCGAGCCACTCAAAATGCCCACATTTCTTCAGAACCTGAAAACAGGGGGCCGGCGGTGCATGAATCCTAGATCCACCACCCAGATCCACCGCCCTAATTCGAGGGAAAAAGAAAGAAATCGGGAGAAATTAGACCATGGAATTGGTCAAGAACACAGATCTAACCTGCCCCGGCTGTGGCTTGCTCAAACATTTCACAAACTCGCGCTCACGGTTGCCATTTTCTTCCCTCACACAAGTCAAACGCTTGAGAGGCTCCATGCGTGGGCAATCGGGGCATCTTGTCAACGACAGTGGACCATACTGCGTCCATGGTTGGCAGGTGGCTGAAGTCGAGCTAGACATCACTCGCCGGCGGCGCGCTTCGTTGCCGGAGTAGAGGAAGAAGAAGGTGGGAAAGGAAAGGGGCAGGGTAAACAATGGAGGGGGCGGGCTGGCTCGGGTCGGGGCACGCTGATGAGCACGGGCATGCTTGTGTGGATAAGTTATGGGTCCCACCCGCATGCAAGTAACTGGCGGGTCCCGCGTGTCATAACTCAAATCGCTAACCCTCGTGTTTTTCATTTCACGGTTAAACAGAGCCATGTCGCATTGGAGCTATTTACACGCTCAAGTGTGTCGCATCACAGCCATTCACTCGAACAACGTCGCACTCAAGCAAATCAAAAACGTCGCACAGGAGCTATTGGCCCGGTATAAAAGCAGTAGAAATCAAGTAAACCGTAGACATCTTAAAATAGCCAGGAGAAACAACATAGTAGACATAAAATAAACAAAAAAAAGAAGCAATAACTCACCAGTTCGAACACTGACAGGCTGAAGAGCAGACACAAACCCATCAAACGAAGACGAAGAACCAACAGCAATGGCAGAACCTACAAAAAGAAACAAGAAGTTAGTAGCCACAATATTTAGACCAGCAGGAAGAAACACACGGAAACAATCAGAGGCACTCCCATATATGTAGCAAGAGTCATACGCACTCACCAATAGTACAATCAACAGGCCACTTCCCTAGCGAAATCTCCCGACGACGGCTATCAATATCTCCATCAACAAACTGCCCCGAGTCGGAACGCTGCCCACCTACAAAATCAAATAACCAAATAAGATGACCGCACCCCAAATGAACCAGCACAAGAACAATCCAAATGGAACTGCAAGTACAGAAACGCAAGAAAACCCACCAGACCGGCGAGAGCGAAGCGGCCGTCAAAAAGTGGAGCGAGAACGCCGTCATGAATCAATCTCAGACAACTAACTACGCCCAGGAGTGACTGCCACGGCGGACGAAGAATCCGCAGGTCGAAGATGCATGCCGGCACGGCGCACAAGGGTAATAACGGCCGCCCAAATCCCAGGAGGGCGACCCCGATGACGCCGTCCAGACTGAGTAGGAGATGGAGTGACCACCGCCAAGTGAAAAATGGCAGCAGTAGCTGGAAGAAAAGGAGCGAGGACGGGCGCAGCTGGAATGGACAACGGCCACAACGCACAGCCCGTATTTATAGGAGGCAGCGAAGTGGGAGAGCACAAATCATAAACAACAACTACACATGCTGCAGAAACAACCAGAAGTCTATGCAAAAGCGGCAACCGGCAGAATAGAGACTCCAGAAAACGCGGGCGGCAACCGACTCAACTGCAGCCAACATGGCAGGGAAAAGGAAGCAGCTCGAAGGAAAGAGCCAACCGCCATGCAGAACCAGACAAAATAAAGAGTGGAAGACGTAACGAATTCGATCCGCAACGCATGCAAAATCAATAGAAAACTGGAAAGAACCCAGGACATGCAACTAACGGAGGGCTGGAACCTTATTTTTTTTATAGTTTGCATCAGCAGTCGGTACACGTACCCAGCTGTGTACCCACTTACATCCCCCACTAAAGCACATGTTTCACATCAATTGGTTGGATTTTGCATGATAAGAAAAATTCAAAAAAAAACTGGTAAACTAAACCTGGCCAGATTTAGTATAATTAGCTAGACAGTGAGAAACCCTATTTTGAGAACGGCCTATCTTAACCGGAGAAAACTCCCGCTCCAACATGAGCATCTTTATATCCTCCATCAAGTGACAATAAGGCGAGAAGACGATTTGGCGAGTGAAAGCTATGGCCCCCGGGTCTATCTTCTATAATATTGCTTTCGATCTATTAAATCTAAAATCTAAAAATGCTTTGTTGTAATTTATTTACCTTTATTTTATTTTATGTTTTTATTTATCAATCCACCATTATTAGATTTAATCCTTGAAGTAATCATTGAAGGGATTGACAACCCCTTTATCGCGTTGGTTGCAAGTATTTGTTTGTGTGTGTAGGTGATGTTAAGGAGATCTTGTTTGATTCTCCTACTAGATTGGTACCTTGTTTCTCAAGCTAAGTGAAATACTTATCTCTACTTTGCTGCATCACCCTATCCTTTTCAAGAAAAAAACCAATGCAAGCTCAAAAAGTATCACCCCCCCTGCAATTTTGCCTTGTAAACTAGCGTGTCGCGGGAAGGGAAGGGATCATGGGGAGCAGCCGCGGCCCGCGGCTTCTCCTTGACTCGTGGGAGAGCTCAAACTCTAACGCCTCCCTCAGCCTCCGGACCTCGGCCTGGCATACCTCCAATCCCTCCTTCACTCTCAATGTTAGCCTCACCATGTCGGCGTCCGGCAGCCATGACTTCTTGAGCCTAGAGCAAGCAATACATAGGGCGGCTGCGTGCGTCTTGATCGATCCCGCTTGATCTGATCTTATCTCATCCTTCCCTAGCTTTTTTTGTTGTTGGTGTTCCCTTTTAGTATGCTTTTAATTAGGGGTGTGCTACTCATCCGCGAGCTGATCTTTTTAAAGATCAGCCAGGTCACGAGCTGTCAGATCTACTGCACTGACTGACCTAGTGCGTCTCCACCATTCTAACACATATCTTGTTGCATAATCATTTCTACAACACAGGTCTTGTTACCGTAACATCATATATCCCAAGACAATACGAGTCTATAACATAATAAATTTAGTTTTGCATGACACCACACATATATAACTATCCACTAGGGAGTAGTAACATAGCCTAAAATAGTGTGTATGTTGTTGAAATGTGAGATGGGCCTAGAGCCCATATGACAATTTCAGATTTGATCTCTAAGGGCCCATGTAGGTGGCATGACAAGGTGGCGGGAAGTTTAGTCCCACCATGCTAGTGGAAAGAAAGTTGGAGTGGTTTATAAGGGTGGCTCTTCTACATGCTATTGGAGCTTGAGAAGAGAAGACGCCGTCGCGCGATCCTCCTCCGCCACCCGCCTCTCCACGCCTCGCCTCGTCACGACGCGCCGCGGGTTGCGGGAATGAGCCGAGCCGAGCTCACACCTATGCGCTTATTTTTGCCAGTCACTAACGGAGAGTTTCTGACAGCGGGGCCACGATCTGAGACGTCGGATCGTGGGCTATCACGGACTCGGGCGTGGGTCGAGCCCACGTCTCTCCACCGCAGCTGCGTCTATATAAGTGTGCGGTGTCTCCTAACCCTAGCCGTCACGATCAGATCACATCTGCTCTACGCGAACCGCCTACCGTCGTTCCTTTGCTGCTGCTGCCGCCGGTGACTCCATCCCGTCCGCCGCGTACATGGTCGACGGGAGAGCAGGTCTCCAAAACTCCGTATCTCTGGTTCTTGTACGGGAGAGAGGCGAATAGGTTTTTGGGAAGCGACTACGCGATTGCTCGCCTCCAATCCACTACTTCCTCTACGTCCACGCCGTCTCCGTCATCACCATGTCCAGCGACGCCGAACGCGCCGCTGCCGAGAAGACCGAGGCCGATAAGAAGGCCGCCGAGGATGCTGCTGCTGCTGCCACCGCCGCGGCGACTTCTGCATGGCCTACTGGAGGGTATAACGCATTTATCCCTCTTCAGATAATTTTTGTATTAGCAGTGCTAGCATCATGTGTAGATTTGTCTACTGTTTGCGTAGTACGTTCTTGTTTAGACCAGTACCAGTATGTTGTTAGTTCTGTCAATACCATGCTAGTTATCTGCTTATGGATTAAATTAGTCGAAAAATTACCTATTTACTTAGCGATCCAAAAACCTATTATGTGTAGGAATTTTTCGGCCAGTGGCTTTGCCGCAGCACTGAAACCGGATAAGTTTACCAGTACGTATTTTAAGCGTTGGCAGACAAAGACCACTTTATGGCTCACGGCTATGAACGTGTTTCTGGGTCACCGGTGTGTCCACGGGAACGATTGCTCCTGAACAGGAGAAGGCGTTCAGGGAGGCAACCACTGTGTTTCTCGGAGCAGTTCTTAGCGTGGTCGGAGATAAACTAGTCGACGCATATTTACATGTGCATGTCACCAAGGACTTGTGGGAGGCGCTCGAATCTAAGTTCGGGGTCGCCGATGCAGGGAGCGAGATGCATATTATAGAGCAGTTCGATGATTACAAGATGGTTGAGAACCGTCCTGTACTGGAGCAGGCTCATGAGATTATATGCATTGTTAAGGATCTTGAGCTTCTGAAGTGCGAGTTACCGGGCAAGTTTGTCGCGGGTTGCATAATCGCTAAGCTCCCCAATTCCTGAAGGAACTTTGCCACCACTCTGAAACATCAGAGGCGTGAATTCTCTGTGGAGGATGTCATTGACCATCTGAGTGTTGAGCAGAATTCAAGGGCAAAGGACTCACATGGAAAAGGGGCCGAAGGGACTTTTGTTGCCAACATGGTGAACCAGAGGAACTTCAACTCCCACAAGTTCAAGGGAAAGAACGGTGTCCAACAGAATACCGACTTCAAGAAGAACAAGAAGGATGAGGGCTGCTTTACTTGTGGTTCGGCTGAACATTGGGCCAACAAGTGTCCAAACAAGTTTAAGAAGTCAGGACAGGACTCCAAGTCCGTCAACATGATTGTGGGCAACAATGAAAATGGTGCATCTGGGTACGGCAATTTATTTACTATTTTTTCAGTATTTCATCCTACCGATTGGTGGGTGGATACAGGTGCAGGTGTTCATGTGTGTGCTGATATTTCATTGTTCTCTTCTTACCAGGTCACAGGCCACGGGTCCGTATTGATGGGGAATGGCGCGAGTGCTTCTGTTCATGGTGTTGGCACAGTCGATCTGAAGTTTACTTCGGAAAGGATCATGCAGCTGAAGAACGTGCAGCATGTCCCCGCCATCAAGAAGAACCTCGTTAGTGGCTCCCTTCTATGTAGAGAAGGGTTTAAGTTGGTATTCGAGTCTAATAAATTGGTAGTTACTAAGTATGGACTATTTGTTGGAAGAGGTTATGAGAGTGGAGGGATGTTCCGCCTTTCCCTCGCAGATTTCTGTAATAAAGTTGTGAACCATATTCATTCGAGTGTTAATGAATCTGAAGTTTGGCATTCACGTCTTTGTCACATAAGTTTCGGTGTTATGACGTGGCTAGCTAAGTTGGATTTAATCCCGAGTTTCATTTTAGCCAAAGGTTCTAAGTGCCTGTCATGTGTGCAAGCTAAGCAACCTCGCCAGCCTCACAAGGCTGCGGAGGAGAGACACTTGGCACCATTAGAACTCATACATTCTGATCTTTGTGAGATGAACGGTGTATTGACTAAAGGCGGAAACAAATACTTCATGACATTGATAGATGATTCCACTAGATATTGCTATGTGTATCTGTTAAATACTAAAGATGAGGCTCTACACTACTTTAAAATCTATAAGGCAGAAGTTGAGAATCAACTTGAAAAGAAAATTAAACGAGTCCGGTCAGATCGTGGTGGAGAGTACTTCTCGAGTGAGTTTGACTCCTTCTGTGCGGAACACGATATTATTCATGAGAGGACGCCTCCCTATTCTCCCCAGTCAAACGGGGTTGCCGAGCGAAAAAACCGTACTCTAACTGATCTGGTTAACGCCATGTTAGATACATCGGGTTTATCCAAGGCATGGTGGGGGGAGGTTATATTAACGGCATGTCATGTCCTGAATAAAGTTCCAACAAAGGATAATGAGATCACTCCCTATGAGAAATGGGCAAAGAGAAGGACAACACTCTCGTACTTGCGTACTTGGGGCTGTTTGGCGAAAGTCAACGTGCCGATCCCCAAAAAGCGTAATCTTGGACCCAAGACTGTGGACTGTGTTAATTTGGGCTACGCTAAGAACAACATTGGCTATAGATTTCTAGTAGTGAAATCTGAGGTACCTGACCAGAAGGTCGGTACAATTATGGAGTCTAAGGATGCTACATTCTTTGAGGATATTTTTCCTATGAGAGATATGCAAAGCACTTCCAGACAGGAATCTGAGGAGACTCCTGAACCTGCCATTCCTATGGAATATTATGAACGAACGCATGATGAAAATCCCGAGGAGGATGACAAGGAAACCCTTGGTAGGGGCAAGAGACAAAGGACTACAAAGACCTTTGGTGATGATTTCTTCGTGTTCCTCGTGGATGATACTCCCACTTCTATTTCAGAAGTGTATGCCTCTCCAGAAGCTGACTACTGGAAGGATGCGGTCCGTAGCGAGATGGATTCCATCATGGCTAACGGGACATGGGAGATCACTGAGTGTCCCTATGGTTGCAAACCATTGGGATGTAAGTGGGTGTTCAAGAAAAAGCTTAGGCCCGATGGTACGATTGAAAAGTACAAGGCTAGGCTTGTGGCCAAGGGCTATGACCAGAAAGAAGAGGAAGATTTCTTCGATACTTATTCACCTGTGGCTAGACTGACCACCATTCGAGTATTACTCTCGTTGGCGGCCTCGCATGGTCTTCTCGTCCATCAAATGGATGTTAAGACGGCTTTTCTGAATGGAGAGCTAAACGAGGAAATCTACATGCAACAGCCAAATGGCTTTGTGATAGATGGTCAGGAAAGAAAGGTGTGTAGGTTGCTGAAATCTTTATATGGCCTGAAGCAAGCACCTAAGCAATGGCACGATAAGTTTAATACAACTCTGACATCTGTTGGCTTCATTGTTAATGAAGCTGACAAATGTGTATACTATCGCCATGGTGGGGGCGAAGGAGTTATACTGTGCTTGTATGTTGATGACATACTGATATTCGGAACCAACCTCAAAGTCATTGAGGAGGTTAAGTCATTTCTGTCTCAGAACTTTGAGATGAAGGACCTTGGTGTGGCTGATGTTATCTTGAACATCAAGCTACTGAGAGATAATGAGGGTGGGATCACACTTCTGCAATCCCATTATGTTGAGAAGGTGCTGAGCCGTTTTGGATATTCGGATTGCACACCATCTCAAACACCATATGATCCTAGCGTGTTGATTCGAAAGTCCAAAGGCATGGCTAAAGATCAATTGAGATACTCTCAAATCATTGGTTCACTGATGTACCTAGCGAGCGCAACAAGGCCTGACATCGCGTTTGCTGTGAGCAAACCGAGACGGTTTGTTTCCAAACCGGGTGATGTACATTGGCATGCTGTTGAAAGAGTTATGTGTTATCTGAAAGGTACTATGAACTATGGACTTCACTATACCGGAGACCCGTCGGTACTTGAAGGGTATAGTGATGCGAATTGGATCTCTGATGCTGATGAGATGAAGGCCACAACTGGGTATATGTTTACTCTTGGAGGTGGCGCTGTTTCCTGGAAGTCTTGCAAGCAAACGATCTTAACGAGATCGACAATGGAAGCAGAATTAACAACATTAGACACTTCTAGTGTTGAAGCAGGATGGCTTCAAGATCTTTTGATGGACTTGCCATTGGTTGATAAACCGGTTCCGGCTATCCTTATGAACTGTGATAATCAGACTGTCATCACTAAGATGAAGAGTTCAAAGGACAACATGAAGTCCAACAAACACATAAGAATGAGATTAAAAGCTGTCAGAAAATTAAGAAACTCCGGAGTGATAGCGTTGGACTATGTCCATACAGCTAAGAATCTGGCAGATCCCTTTACGAAAGGGCTATCGCGTGTAGTGATAGATAGTGCATCGAGGGAGATGGGTATGAGACCCACATGAGTTGCCATGGTGGTAACCCAACCTATGTGATCGGAGATCCCGTGAAGTAGGACCTGGGAAAACAAGCCAGTGGTGAACTGAGGAGAGTAACTTTACTAACCCACTCCGTGCTGGAATTTTTGCTTATTTGGGCCTAGCCCAATAGCAGTTTCAGAAATTCCTAATAAATCCTAGAGGCCCATGCAGCCCATTCGTGCAAGGCAAGAGGTGGAACTAAAAGTTTAGTCTCACCTTGCTAGTTTAGAGGGAGTTGGACCTCTTTATAAGGGAGGCTCCTTCTCCACTTGTATGAGCATGAGAACAAGTGGGACATCCACGCGTGCTCCTCCTCCGCCGCCCGCCTTGCCACGCCACGCCTCGCCACGATGCGACGCGCCGCACTGCACCGCGGGAATGAGCCGAGCCGATGTCTAATTTTTGCCACGCACTACGGGTATACGAAAGGTCACTTGGGAGCTGAAAAGTTTTTGCGGTAGTGGATAATGAATACGAACGGCGCACCTCTTCGCGTGCTGCCTGTTCACTTCGTCTCCCTCCATTGCTTCACCTCCCGGTGCAGCCTGTTCGCGTCCCTCTGCTGTGCCTATATAAGAGAGGTCGCTCCTCTCCCGAGAGACACATCAGAAGGTCCTCTTCCTCTCGCCGCACAGTTCCAATCTCTGCGCTACTGCTGTCTTCCTCATCCCGGCTTGCAGCGTGCACCGCACGACGGGACAGTAGGCCTCCGAGACCGCACCTTTTGAGTCCTATACGGGAGAAGGGTGATAAGGTTTTTGGGGAGCGCTCAGCGCGACTACCGACTTCTTCGTCACGGACACCCCGGACTCCGACGACTACTTCCCCGACGATGACTTCTTCCCCGACGTCCACGACCTCCTCAACGACATGGCAGGCGAGGACACCGACCCCAAGTCCAGCGCTTCTGCTACTGATGTGTCGTACGTGTTCTTCTCCTTTCTGTTAGAAGTACTCCTACAGTTCTTGGCTCTAGTTTCTGCCCTACGTATGTTAGGTTCTGTTTCGTATAAGCAACTTCTTCTAGTGTCTGTTCTAGATGTGTTTACCTCAAGTTCATATATGCAAACGATGTTTACCTTCTCTCTGTCAGATTGCATGACTTGCTTTATATTTGCTATTTTAGTCATGATTTATCTAGTATTTTTGTTAATAAAATCATTCGGTAAATTGCTCATATTTCCAACAATCCAAAAACCTTATTATAGGCAATTTACCCCGAGTGGTTTTGTTGCTTCCATGAGACCTCCTATGTTTGAGGGTATCCACTATAAGAGGTGGCGCGTGAGAGCAGTCTTATGGTTTCAGACCATGAGCTGCTATGACGCCACTCTTGGCAAACCTGAAGGAGAGCAAGATGCCCAACAGGCACAAGCTTTTCAGAAAATGGATACCTTGTTTAAGGCTGCTCTCTTGAGTGTTCTTGGTGAGAACATAGTTGATGCTTATACATCAATTGATAATGGAAAAGATATGTGGGACGCACTCGAGGCCAAGTTTGGGGTCTCGGATGTCGGCACTAAGCTGTATATCATGGAGCAATTCTATGATTACAGGATGACTGAAGAGCGCTCTGTGGTTGAGAAGGCTCATGAGATACAGTCATTTGCTAGAGAACTTGAGCACTTCAATTGCATGCTACCGGACAAGTTTGTTGCCGGGGGTATCATCACTAAGCTTCCTCCTTCATGGAGGAACTTTGCTACCTTACTGAAGCATAAGAGACAGGAGTTTTCGGTTCCGGATCTCATTGGTACTCTTGATGTGGAAGAAAAGGTGAGAGCAAAGGACACACGTGCTCGAGGAATTGAGGGAGGATCTAGTGCCAATCTGGTATAGAAGAAAAACTTCCAGTCCCACAAGTTCAAGAACAAGGGCAAGCTTGATGGTAAAGCAAAGTTTGATGGGAAGAACAAGGTTGTGCAGCACACGAACTTCAAGAAGAAAAATGACAAGAAGAAAGGTGTCTGTCATGTGTGTGGAGATCCTGATCATTGGGCTCCTAGTTGCCCCAATCGCTATGACAAGCATCATCCTGGGAAAGGCAGCAAGACCGCTAATGTTGTCATTGGAGACACTGACATGAAGGATGCTGGGTATGGTATATTTCCCACTATTCTTTCAGTATGTCATTCTCCTGATTGGTTGATTGACACGGGTGCTAATGTGCATGTATGCGGTGATATTTCCATATTTTCGTCTTATCAGACCGCAGGGACTTCAACCGTGCTAATGGGCAACGGTTCAAGTGCTTCTGTTCATGGTGTTGGCACGGTCGATCTGAAGTTTACTTCGGGGAAGATCGTGCGGCTGAAGAACGTGCATTATGTCCCCTCCGTCAATAAAAATCTTGTTAGCGGATCTCTTCTGTGTAGAGATGGCTATAAGCTTGTCTTTGAGTCGAATAAATTTGTAATATCCAAGTATGGAACCTTTGTTGGTAAAGGCTATGAGCCATGAGGCCTGTTTCGTTTATCCTTATCAGACGTTTGCAATAAAGTTGTTAATCATATTTGCAACAATAGTGAATCAAATGTGTGGCATTCACGTCTTTGTCATGTTAACTTTGGTTGCATGTCACGACTAGCGAAGTTGAACTTAATCCCTAGTTTCACCACTGTCAAGGGATCTAAGTGTCAAGTATGTGTGCAAGCTAAGCAACCTCGTAAGTCTCACGTGACTGCGGAGACGAGAAATCTTGCACCACTAGAACTTATACATTCAAATCTATGTGAATTGAATGGTGTTTTGACAAAAGATGGAAAGAAATATTTCATGACGTTAATTGACGACTCCACTAGATACTGCCATGTGTATCTTCTGAAATCTAAGGATGAGGCTTTGAACTTTTTCAAGATCTATAAAGCTAAAGTGGAAAATCAACTTGATCGAAAAATCAAGAGGCTTAGGTCCGACCGGGGTGGAGAGTATTTTTCCAATGAATTTGATGCTTTTTGTGCGGAACATGGTATAATCCATGAGAGGACGCCTCCCTACTCACCTCACTCAAATGGGGTGGCCGAAAGGAAGAACCGTACTCTAACTGATTTGGTTAACGCCATGTTAGACACATCGGGTCTCTCCAAGGCATGGTAGGGGAGGCGATATTGACTGCATGTCATGTCCTAAACCGAGTTCCCACAAAGCACAAAGAAATAACTCCATTCAAGGAATGGAAGAAGAAAAGGTTAAAGCTCTCTTATCTACGAACCGGGGGTTGTTTGGCGAAAGTCAATGTGCCAATTCCAAAGAAGCGGAAGCTGGGACCAAAAATTGTGGATTGTGTTTTCCTGGGATATGCTTTTCATAGCATTGGCTATAGATTCTTGGTTGTAAAATCTGAGGTACCTGACATGCATGTCGGTACGATCATGGAGTCGAATGATGCGACTTTCTTTGAAGATATCTTTCCCATGAAGGATATGGCTACCTCATCTAATCAGGAGATGCCTAGTTCATCGAATCAGGAACCAGTTACAATTACCGAACCTGCCATTTCGATGGAACACTTTGAAAGTCCTGTGGAGGAAAACAATGAAGTTCCTACTAGGAGCAAGAGACAGAGGACTGCAAAGTCCTTTGGTGATAATTTTCTTGTGTATCTCATAGATGACACTCCCAGTTCTATTTCGGAGGCCTATGCATCGGAAGATGATGACTACTGGAAGGAAGCGGTTCGTAGCGAGATGGATTCCATCTTGGCGAATGAAACTTGGGAGATAACTGATCGTCCTTATGGGTGCAAACCTATAGGATGGAAATGGGTATTCAAGAAGAGGCTTAGGCCTGATGGTACTATTGAAAAGTACAAGGCTCGGCTTGTGGCAAAGGGTTATACCCAAAAGGAAGGTGAAGACTTCTTTGATACTTACTCACCTGTGGCTCGACTGACCACTATTCGAGTTCTACTTTCACTAGCTGCGTCACATGGTCTTCTCGTTCATCAAATGGATGTTAAGACTGCTTTCCTAAATGGAGAGTTGGATGAGGAAATTTATATGGAACAACCAGATGGGTTTGTAATAGATGGTCAGGAAGGGAAAGTGTGCAAGTTGCTAAAGTCTTTGTATGGACTCAAGCAAGCACCCAAACAGTGGCATGAGAAGTTCGAAAGAACTCTAACAGCTGCAGGCTTTGTTGTGAACGAAGCTGACAAATGTGTGTACTATCGCCATGGTGGGGGAGAGGGAGTTATGCTTTGCTTGTATGTTGATGACATACTGATTTTGGGAACAAATCTAAATGTTATTAAGGAGGTCAAGGATTTCCTATCTCGCTGTTTTGAGATGAAGGATTTAGGAGTGGCTGATGTCATTCTGAACATCAAGTTGTTGAGAGATGATGATGGTGGGATTACATTGCTTCAATCTCACTATGTGGAAAAGATCTTGAGTCGCTTTGGCTATAGTGACTGCAAGCCCTCTCCAACACCATATGATGCTAGCGTGCTGCTTCGAAAGAATCGAAGAATTGCTAGAGATCAATTGAAGTATTCTAAGATTATTGGCTCGCTTATGTACTTAGCCAGTGCTACAAGACCTGACATCTCTTTTGCTGTTAGCAAACTGAGTCGGTTTGTTTCAAAACTAGGAGATGTGAATTGGAAAGCTCTAGAGAGAGCTTTGCGTTATTTGAAAGGCACTGCGAAATATGGAATTCACTACACTGGGCACCCAAAGGTGCTTGAAGGGTATAGTGACTCAAACTGGATCTCAGATGCTGATGAGATAAAGGCCACGAGTGGTTATGTATTCACTCATGGAGGTGGCGCTGTTTCTTGGAAGTCTTGCAAGCAGACCATCTTAACGAGGTCAACAATGGAAGCAGAACTCACAGCACTAGATACAACTACGGTCGAAGCAGATTGGCTTCGTCGGCTCTTGAATGAGTTGCCGGTAGTTGAGAAACCTGTATCGGGTATCCTTATGAACTGTGACAATCAAACTATGATCACTAAAGTGAGAAGCTCAAAGGATAACATGAAGTCATCAAGACATGTTCAGAGAAGGTTAAAGTCTGTCAGAAAAATGAAAAACTCCGGAGTTATTGCATTGGACTATATCCAAACATCTAAAAATCTGGCAGATCCTTTTACTAAGGGTCTATCACGTAATGTGATAGATAATGCATCGAGGGAAATGGGAATGAGACCCACAATATGAGTTGTTCACAGTGGTAACCTATTCTTTGTGATCGGAATTAGATGTGGAAGACAAGCTGTTGGTCAATTGAGAGGAGAGTATCCTTACTGTTAAAATACCACTCCATGAAGATGCAATACTCTCCTAATCTGCATGGCAGGTTGATGTATATCTTAATGTGTTCTAAGTGGCTTTTTGAAGCAGAGATGTTATCCGGCAGAACATCTTTTGAAGAACGCACCTATATGAGTCTGATTGTTAAACGTCGCAATCTATGAGAGTAGGGTTCTCTCTAGTAAACTCATGAAAGGTCACGGAGTATGACGCATAAGCTCCACCCGCGGGGAAGACCCACAGTAGCCACGTACCGGTCAAGGCTTTATGTGAAACTAGATTCGCAGAAAACTTGCAGTTCCAGGCCCAGTCCACTGTTCAAGTTGCTTACTAGTGTAGCATAGGGTTCTAGGTGGAAGTTAAACTTAACAGTCTCCACTGCAGTACCGGTATAAAAAACAGTGTTTTGGAACCAAAGGCAAATTTTGTGTGCCTCTGGGATCTGATGGGGGATTGCTGGAATTTTTGCCTATTTGGGCCTAGCCCAATAGCAGTTTCAGAAATTCCTAATAAATCCTAGAGGCCCACGCAGCCCATTCGTGCAAGGCAAGAGGTGGAACTAAAAGTTTAGTCCCACCTTGCTAGTTTAGAGGGAGTTGGACCTCTTTATAAGGGAGGCTCCTTCCCCACTTGTATGAGCATGAGAACAAGAGGGACATCCACGCGCGCTCCTTCTCTGCCGCCCGCCTTGCCACGCCACGCCTCGCCACGACGCGACGCGATGCGACGTGCCGCGGGTTGCGGGAATGAGCCGAGCCGATGTATAATTTTTGCCACGCACTACGGGTATACAAAAGGTCACCTAGGAGCTGAAAAGTTTTTGCGGTAGTGGATAATGAATACGAACGGCGCACCTCTTCGTGTGCTGCCTGTTCACTTCATCTCCCTCCGTTGCTTCACCTCCCGGCGCAGCCTGTTCGCGTCCCTCTGCTGTGCCTATATAAGAGAGGTTGCTTCTCTCCCGAGAGACACATCAGAAGGTCCTCTTCCTCTCGCCACACAGTTCCAATCTCTGCGCTACTGCTGTCTTCCTCATCCCGGCTTGCGGCGTGCACCGCACATCAGGACAGTAGGCCTCCAAGACCGCACCTTTTGAGTCCTGTACGGGAGAAGGGTGATAAGGTTTTTGGGAAGCGCACAGCGCGACTACTGACTTCTTCGTCACGGACACCCCGGACTCCGACGACTACCTCCCCGACGACGACTTCTTCCCCGACGTCCACGACCTCCCCGACGACATGGCAGGCGAGGACACCAACCCAAGTCCAGCGCTTCTGCTGCTGCTGTGTCGTACGTGTTCTTCTCCTTTCTGTTAGAAGTCCTCCTACAGTTCTTGGCTCTAGTTTCTGCCCTACATATGTTAGATTCTGTTTCATATAAGCAACTTCATCTAGTGTCTGTTCTAGTTGTGTTTACCTCAAGTTCATATATGCAGACGATGTTTACCTTCTCTCTGTCAGATTGCATGACTTGCTTTATATTTGCTATTTTAGTCATGTTTTATCTAGTATTTTTGTTAATAAAATCATTCGGTAAATTTCTCATATTTCCAACACTCCCTTGGAGATGCAATACTCTCGAAAACTGTATGGAAGGATGACTACTATCTTAATGTGTTCCTAGGTTATATATATAAGCAAGATGCTATCCTACAGAGCGATCTTTGGAGGAACACACCTATGTGAGCCCAACTGCTAGTCACAGTCTATGAGATTGGGGTGATCTCTAGTAAGCTCATGAATAGGCCACGGGGTCGTCACGTACCGTGGGGTGCCCACGCGACCCATAGATCGATCTTGATTGTCTTGCCTTATCCTCCAATATATCTCGCAAGTCCAGAGCGTTCCCCTGTGGCCTTGTGCTTTTCGAGCGATGCCGGGGTTAGGGTCTAGTGAAGGGCCGAGAGGCCTCTCTGTCGCGACCACGGGGTGGTCGGTCAGCCGTATTGTATCCTGGTGATGCGGGTTCATACGCTTCCTCCTCTAATCGGGGGAGCAGCTTGCGCTTAGGGTAGCTTTTGGAGGGGCGTTCGAGCTCATGCTCTTCTGCCGCGAGGACTTCAGTCCATCTGTCGGCTAGCAGATCTTGATCAGCTCTAAGCTGTTGCTGCTTTTTCTTGAGGCTGTTCACTGTGGCCATAAGCCTGCGTTTAAAACGCTCTTGTTCGATGGGATCCTCAGGGACGACGAATTCATCGTCGTCGAGGCTTGCCTCGTCTCCGGAGGGAGGCATATAATCCTCTATCTCTTCTTCTGCCGCTCTCTCATGAGGGCTGGCGTCTCCGTCCTCCTGCGCTAGATCTTGCTGGAGTGGATTGTCTTCGGCACTGTCCGGTGTATTATTATCTCCGGTGCCGGAATCTTCATTCTTGCTGTGGCAGGATTTAGAGCGGCGCCGCTGACGCCGGCGCTTGGGCTGTTTCTTGGAGGGGTCATCCTCCGCTGTTCCTTCGCCATTCCCATCCTTTGGGATATCCACCATGTATATGTCATATGATGAGGTGGCTTTCCAGTGCCCGGTGGGCGCTGGTTCTTGGTCGTCTCCGGCATCATCGTCCATACCGTCGATGTCTTCGGAGTCGTAGTCTAGCATGTCGGTTAGATCATCGACAGCGGCTACCAAGTGGGTGGTGGGTGGGCTTTGAATTTCTTCATCGTCCGCATCCCAACCGTCCTGAGCGCAGTCCGGCCAAGGCTCTCCTGATAATGAGAGAAACTTTAGTGAACTCAAGATGTCGCCGAAAGGTGAGTGTTGAAAGATGTCCGCTGTGGTGAACTCCATGATCGGCGCCCAATCGGATTCGATCAGAGGGGGCGCGGGAGGTTCGTAGTCCGGCGAGGAGTCCGGCACCTCGGAGTCACGAGCTTTATGAGGGACAAGGTCAGTGTTCGGCTCTATCGTCGTAGAGGTTGTAGCCCCCGAGGCGGTGTCTAGCCATCCGTTCTCGATCTGTGCAGCCGGCTCCAAATTGAAGATCGGAGCGGGTTCGAGTGCGGCCTCCAGGGTACTGTCCGGCTGCAGAGCTAAATCATGCTCGCCGTGACAGTGCGGCACGCTCGGCTGTGGCTCGAATCCATCGAGGATCAAGTCCCCGCGTATGTCAGCCGTGAAGTTCAAACTTCCAAATCTGACCTGATGGCCAGGGGCGTAGCTTTCGATCTGCTCCAGACGGCCAAGCGAATTGGCCCGCAGTGCAAAGCTGCCGAATACGAAGATCTGTCCGGGGAGAAAGGTCTCACCCTTGACTGCGTCGTTGATGATGGTCGGAGAAGCCATCGAGCCTATCGGTGACGACACAGAGGAACTCTCAATGGAGGCACCAATGTCGGTGTCAAAACCGGCGGATCTCGGGTAGGGGGTCCCGAACTGTGCGTCTAGGCGGATGGTAACAGGAGACAAGGGACACGATGTTTTACCCAGGTTCGGGCCCTCTTGATGGAGGTAAAACCCTACGTCCTGCTAGATTAATATTGATGATGTGTGTTAGAAGAGTGGATCTACCACGAGATCAAGGAGGCTAAACCCTAGAAGCTAGCCTATGGTATGATTGTTGTTCGTCCTATGGACTAGATCCATCCGGTTTATATAGACACCGGAGAGGGCTAGGGTTACACAGAGTCGGTTACAATGGTAGGAGATCTACATATCCGTATCGCCAAGCTTGCCTTCCACGCCAAGGAAAGTCCCATCCGGACAAGGGATGAAGTCTTCAATCTTGTATCTTCATAGTCTTGGAGTCCGGCCGATCATGATAGTTCGTCTATCCAGACACCCCCTAGTCCGGAACTCCCTCAGATACCGTAACACCGAGAGGGCCCGAGAATATCTCTCCATTGCCGGAGGAGCAAATCCCCATCTTGAGAAATCAAGTTACTTGACACACTTTTCCATGAACCCGTAAGCCGCCATAATAGCCACCCATTTACGGATGACGTTTAACAAACCCCAAAGTTCATCAAGCAAGCATGAAGAAACTCGATACTCTCATGGTCTAAGGAATCATGCAAACGTTAACCATCTCTGTGTTATTTACCATTAACTTGTGACAAATGAATCTCATAGCATAACATCAATCCGGGTCGATTCAACACAAATGTTCTCTTAACATTGTGCCCTCAAAGTTGCTGGCATAGACATGCCCATGATCAGGAAAACTGAACCATCATGCAACAGTTGAGCTAGTCTTAGAGGCCAAACTAGGAATACTTCTTACCATTTATTATTCCTCACGTGCATATGAGTCTTCCTTCGAGCCTCATGGATATTGCAGACTCGAGAATCATTGCAGTTATAGCATGGAACATAAACATAATTATGAACATGGAGATAAGTAATAGTATTTATTATTGCCACTAGGGCATATCTCCTACAGACTCCCACTTGCACTAGAGTCAATAATCTAGTTAATGCTAATGCACTTTACACCTATGGCATACCGGTGTAAAAATGCTTCGCATGGGGTATAGCCTAATGTCCATCGGATCTGACGACTTCAGCTCCTGTGTATCTTTGCATATCCTCACGTTTTCACGCTTTCACAAAATTCATATTTTGTGCGGACTTGGCTTTTATGTATGTGAATCACAGGTCGAACCTGGATTCCTCAGACTGAGTTATGGAGAAACTACCTGCAGTAGTGTCCCATTGACAAAAGCCATCTTGGAACCATACTAAGTTCATGAATGAACTATATGATTCAACATCTTGTTTGTCGCTTCTAAAGCGTCAACATACTTAGTCATCTGTTATAGAATTCGCCACAGTATGCTGTTGGGAACAATTTCCAACTACCGTGCCACCATATTGTGTATTACACAAAACCTTTAACTTAAATCGAAAATCGCATGGAGAAACGATGAAGACTGTATCGATGTAACATTTTACAACGAACTCTTCATGATCTCCGCTTGCAAGAAAACATATCATCAGTACTTACTCTAGTACTCAATGACATCTTTCACTGTTGTCCCATGATCAGTACTTTGATCACTTTAGTATCGATACTCACAACATCTTGGGAGTATTGGACATATCTGGTTGTTTTACATACCATGGAATACATGATTAATCCAAACACATGAGTGTGTGGAATCTCCATCATGTATTTTGCTCATCAATGTTTTGGGACACTGATTCTTGCAAAAACTCTTTCCATGTGACTTCGGCAAGAATCACTCCTTGTCATTCTTAGTGCTAAACGGTTTTAGCATCTTGTCAATATGTATTTATTGCTTAGCCCTATTAGGTAAATCTATCTCCATAGATCATTATGCATAATATTGAGGCTATTTAGCCTAAGCACTTCATCAAAAAACTATTTTGAAATGAAGTCCTGATTCGTGTCAAGAAATTTATTTCCAATTAACAATGTGTCAAGCACACAAGGTTTTTAGAAATATTATTACGCTCCCACTTACTTTCTTGAATTACAAGCATCTTCGTTACCCATTGATGAAGTCAAATCCCTTTGACCATTTCATCAAAGCACGAAGATTCCAACTCCATTTTGCTCTCTTCTGTTCATCGCTGGAACTCTGAAGTTTGCACCCTTACTAGCATCCTCTGGATAGACAAAATGCCTTGGACTGTAACACATGCAAGTCCTTGGTTTCATTTCCATCAGATGGAAATCCTATTGTCATCCATGTTTCATATCTCATGATTGAAATATGTATTAATTGCTAGTTCGACCCGAACCGATTTTAAGCATCGCTACGATGAAAACAACCTCACCGTAGTCAACTCTTGAACTTGTTATTTCAACAAAGTCGAGCTTTATGGATAAAACATTTTTATCCGTATCAGTTTTAAGTTCCGTATATATTCATTAGACTCTAGGTCTTCCGAAAGGTGTATCAAGGTTTTAATCTTGAATCACTTATATGTAATAAAACATTTTTATCCGTATCAGTTTTAAGTTCCATATATATTCGTTAGACTCTAGGTCTTTTGAAAGGTGTATCAAGGTTTTAATCTTGAATCACTTATATGGAAACTAACTCGGGTTGTATTGGCATTTAGCCAATTTCGGAGTCCGGGCCCATCAACGCTTCCTTGTGTATCGTAGGTATAATGTTGTCTAACAACAATATCTCGTTTGTGCACCTGAGAGGTTTGCACGAGCCTTGCCTACATGGTTCAGCTGCAAGTTCGACCGAAGTTCATACATTTTATTGTAGAGACTTTCGTATCAGTCGTAGTAGGAAACACTGGAATTACTTCCAAGGTCTCTTTCCTTTGATCTAATGACGAAGATACTATTTATCCCGTCGAGTTGCACTATTCTCCCACTCACCTTTTTTAAAGAACAATTTTCTTCAAAATCACACCGTTCTTTATGGCAAAACTTTTTGCCTCAGTATTGTGGTGAGGGAATACCCAATAATTTGGATAACCTACAAAGTAGCACTTGTCTGATTTGGAATAGGTTTGTAACCTTTTACACAAGCCCAATATTCCAAATGTTAAGAAAAGATATAACATGGTTGGGCACACCATAGCATGCCATCATTTCAACAGACCCGATGGAGCCCTTTTCAGTGTAAAAGCCGCAGTCTCTAAAGCATTACTCTTTAAAAGTGATAATGGCAAATTTATTTATGTCATCTTTGATCTTACCATGTCATAAATGGTTTGATTACATCTTCACAGACATTCCACTCATAGTGGTGTTCCGGGAGGTGTAAGTTATGAAACTCTTTTCACAACTCATCAGACATTCGCTAAACATGTAACTCAAATATTCCTTTGTGTAATAAAATTGCAGAAACATAATTTTCTTGTTACAATAACTTCTACTTCATTTTTGAAAACCTTTCGAATGATTTCAAAAGATCCAGACTTACGTCTCATCAAGTAAATATCCATATATCTACTTGAGTCATTTCAGAAGATAGACAAATCCACCACTTGCAACAACATTTATTGAACTACACACATCAAAATGTATGATCACCAATAAGTTTGTTGCTCGTTCCTTATGGCCTATGAACGGTATTTCAGTCACTTCACTTTTCGGAGGAAAGTTGCAAGTGTTAGATGATTCAAAATCAAACGACTTCAAAATCCATCATAATGGAATTTTTCCATGCGGGTTTCTCCAATGTGACCAAATGTAGTGCCACACATGTGTGGTATTCTCATAGTCTTGCGACATTTAGCGTCGGCGTTATGGATGTATCATATTACCATCAATATTCATAACATACATCCCATCTTGGATGGAAGCATGGCCCTTCATGTTATTCATAATACTTAACAACAATTGTTGGTTTTATGAACAACTCTTTTGCAACAAAACATTGTGCAATGGGCTAGAGTGTATGAAACTCTAAAATGAATTATGAAAGTAAACCCAGAGGTATTTTATTATTATCAATATTCATAACATACATCTCATTCATAATGAAAGTATGGCCCTTGTGTTATTCATAACATCGAACATAAAAAGTTCTCTTATGAACAACCTTCTTGCAAGATACCTGATGCAATGGGCTAGAGTTTGTAAAACTCTAAATGAATTATGAAAATAAATATAGACGGCAATACACCGATGGAAGGTATGGTAACATTTACTGTGTTCCCTGTGTATACCTTAACCTCATTTCTGGCTAGTCTTTTTAGGCCATAGTATCTCTTACATTGATTCGCAACAGAATGCAATCAAGCGGGTATCTTTGTGATTAACTCACAATACCCAAGAATTAGTGATTAACATGTTTAACCATAATTCCCAAGAACTATATCTTTGACCAGCCTACTTATACATCAAAAACTTGTATGGCATTCATACATGAGCTGGATATTCCAGTCATCTTTCTTTCTGCCTTTATACTTCTAACAGTTTAACTTTTAGTATTTCTCCTACTCGCAAAAGAAGCACCCAACTTAAGAGTGGCGTTAGCCCCAGACTTCCTAGGCGTGTAAGTCACACTAACACCCTTTGGACACATCCTTTCTCTTTAAGTTGTTGTTTTATTCACCTTTCATCATATGACAGGCGTTCTTCTGGAACCCTTTCCCAACAGTCAAATGCATAGTAAACACTTTTACTAAAACTTGCAAACAAACATTACTTTGGATATTTCATATCTTTCAGCCTTTGTTTGTATCTGGAAATTAATTTTCAGTTCCATGAATATCATATAACTATCCCAACTTTCGAAGTTTGGGTTTCATGGAAGCAAACTTATTCCACTTGACCGTAACAGAATTCTAGCTTTTGGATCGAAGGACGAGAGTCACATGATCCATAGCATTAGCGGGAGGATACAGAAAGCATGCGATAGGACAAAGTCCTTCTCGGCACTTTTGAGGGCAATCCTCACATTACGTTACCAATCGTAAAGTTTTAACCACATATTTAACAGCTATTCAATTTTAACAGGGAAGGTGGAAACACGAGCCATTATTCTACAACTATTTTGCAAGAAACACTTAGACAGTGTTCATAATTAATTGCACTGAGAATTAAGCATGTTAATTCAACAGTGCGCTCCCACTCAAATCAATATCTCTCATAATTGATTTAGAGTGATTCAAGATCCATATTTCTATTCGACGCCATTGACGGGTTCATCACTGATGACACGAATTTCAATTGGTAGGCCAACTTGCCGATCACATCTCTATGTGATTCTTGTTCATCTTTCGATGGGCGTGTTCCGAGCTCAGGACTCTCCTGCCTGAACGTCAAAGACAACCAAGTGATCTTGCTGCGAGGTCTGACCTCACCCGCCTCATTCCTCTCGATTCGTTCGTGCTCATGTGTACATGGCGCACCCCGAAAAGATACGAATTTCAGACGGTGCTACACTTGGGTGAACACTAACTACTTTGATATTTTAAGTGAGAGATCACCCTAATAAAAAGCGACTACCGCGCAATCAAGAAGGGTGCATCATAAGGGATAAACATCTCAGGCAATTCATAATAGCATGATATGGTATAGCCCTTTCTGACGGAGAAGTCTTTCATTTCTTCGTCTTCGGCATTCGCGTCGGTGTTCACCTTCGCGAAGATTGCCACCACCTTGTCGATGCACCAGATAATATTGCTATCTCCATAGCGTATAAAATTAATGCATTACTTAAGGTTGACACGCAGGTCATTAAAGTGCAATCATATGGCTCCAGCCATCATGCCGAATCATGACTCGCAGGTCATGTTAATCAATTTTACATCATATAGTCATTTCATACATAATCAAATTATTATGAGCACTGCTATACCACATCACATGCACATGCAAAACCCTCCTGCAAAACCAAGTTAGACGTCTCTAATCGGTTCATGCAAACTTGTTTTTCGTGGCTTCTAAGGTTTCGACTTAAACCGCAGCTACCAACGTTTTATCATCAAGTATGATTATTCAAGTTGCTAGAGTAACATCTTGGGGTGTATGAAACACGAGATAATTAAATCTCGAGCCCCATACTAAACTTCGTCATACGCATGACCTCGTGTAGATCATATCTGCAATGCCCTTTCATCTGCGAATTTCATCTTTCTTTTGACTACGGCAGAACCCAAAGAACTGATAGCACTTCCATGATCAATCAGGATCACGGATTGCCATAACTTTGTAAAATTCCACCATGCTGTCTTGAGATTGAGCAAGCGCAAATTCTAGGGAAGCAACAAGAACGTCGGGTAACAGATTTCATCTGTCACCCGCATAAATAATTTTCAGCAATAGATCTCATCTACTCCAAAATTATATTATGCAATACTCATACATCTCCATGTATTCTAGATCGTAACCTGCATCTACGCATAGCACGGCTCTTGATGCCACTATAGGGGAACGCAGCAGAAAACAAAAAATTTCCGACCTACGCACCAGCCCAGGACCACTATGGAGACTGCATACATGGTTAGATCTTTTTCGTTACCGACTCATAGCGCAGCGGGAAGTAGAGTCGATGACGAACGGCGGTGCAGATCCCCACAGCTAGGATTTACAACCTCCCAACCGCGAGGATGTATACCCTCATCTGCTCCTCAGACAGCCCTCCGGGAGACGGTCGAACAGCCCCCCGGACGGTGTCGCGGACAGCCCTTCGGGAGGACCTTCGAAACTCGAACGTTCACTCGGACAGCCCTTTGGGAGGACCTTCAAAACTCAGACGGTCACATGGACAGCCCTTCGGGAGGCACTCATGAACTAATACCGAAACTACGATCTCTCTACAGAGTTGCACACATACGGTGTCATCTATCCAGCAGGGCTTCGCCATCCAGAACTAGTTCCTGCCGGAACCCAAACAACCTTACGGCTCTACGAAACTCTTTTCATGGGAGGGGGAGAAGAAGCCAGATCATGCATGGCACTTGTATGTGAGAAAGAGTGAGTGTGGAGGGTTGCCCCTCCACCTCTATTTATAGGAAATCCCAAGGGGTAGGGTAGTTTAACACAAAAACCCAAAATGCACATGAATGAAGTCCTTCCTCAAGGGCATAAGAGTGAAACCAAGGAACAAGAGGGGCTCCAAGGTGGAGCCATAAGTGTGGCCGGCAACACCCCTTGGGGGGCCCCATGAGGGCCTCCCAATCCATCCATGTCATCCCTAGATCTTTTGAGTAAAGCCCCAAAAGGCGAAAAGTCCATTCTGCACCCAAGCTCATATGCACCCGCATGAACAGTAAAATCGAAAAAAATTCAAAAAATTCCAATATTTTTTTGAGAGAAACATTGACAAAAGTTCTAAGTGCCTACAAAAATTCATCATGAAATCACATTCCTGTTAGGCGTGGCAAAAAAAACAAATTCAGTGCTTCAAAATGCGTTTGAAAGTAGCTTTTTCAGAGTACTTTTTTTGTTTTTTTTTTGCCACGCCTTCTAGGAATGTGATTTCATGACGAATTTTTGCAGGCACTTAGACTTTTGTCAATGTTTCTCTCAAAAAAAATTGGAATTTTTTGAATTTTTTCCGATTTTTTCGATTTTACTGTTCATGTGGGAGCATATGAGCTCGGGTGCAGATTAGTCGCGTCCCCCAAAAGGTGGATTTCCATAAAATATCCCAAAAATCACTTTCACTATTCACGACGACATTTTTCAGCATCCGTTCGAACTGAAAATATTTATGTGGGCTTACAACATTTCCAATACCCACCATAATAATTTTCAACGCGTTCTGGAACAATTCCATTCACTACTGGAATCTGGCACTTTGCCATCTGCCATGGCAGATGGCAAACAGTTTGTCTGAAACCTTGCCAGTAAAGGCTTCTTTGCGGTCTGCTGGCTGATGGCAAAGAGCCTGTGTCTTTGCCATCAGCTGGCAGATGGCAAAGCCTCTTAACGGGGTTAGCCCCGTTAGAAGGCTAACGGCATACTTTGTCGTCTGCCAGTAGATGGCAAAGGTTGCAGGCTCTTTGCCGTCTGCCAGCAGATGGCAAAGGCTGCATGCTTTGCCGTCTGCCAGCAGATGGCAAAGAGCCCAAATAGGCCAGCCCAAATTTTACATGTAGATGACACGTGGCCTCTTTGCCATCTGCCAGCTAATGGCAAAGCTCTTTGCCTTCTGCCAGCAGATGGCAAAGTGACTATATTGCCCCATTTAATTTTGTTTTTTCTTATATCAGTTCATTTTCATAGAAAATCAAACACAAATATATTTATATGACCAATATAGCATATTCAACACATATTACCAATAGTTATGAACACATATATATCCAACACATGTTACCAATAGTAGCAAGTTTCATCCGTACATATACATAGTTTCATCAATGTTACACAGTTTCATCCATAGGTAGCAAGTTTCACAAGGTCAAAACAAAAACTAAATACAAGCACTCCATCAACCCAAGCTTCCGTGATCTTAAGCAAATCTGTAAAATGGGAAAGAAGAAAGTTAGAAGAAGACTAGAAGAAGAAGATTATTATGATGCGGAAATATGCATGGATTGTCAAAACTTGCATTATCCTACTATCACTAGTACAACAAAGCTGCAGGTTGGCATAGTTCACGAACCATGTACATCATGACAAATACAATATCATCCAATGCTCGACTATGAACAAAATTGAACAATTACACCTCACAAAGGCGGAGCATAGAACCAACAAGTAAGTAGGAGGGGTATAAGAGGACGTGAGGAGCTCACCGGAGGGGGTTCTAGCCTAGGCCGAGCTTCATCACCATGGATGCGGCTAGGGAAATCAGACGAGTCTACCATCATAGGAGCAGCAGCACCACCACCGCCAAAACTGGAATGGCCGGAGCGAATCGCCATCATATGGGTCACCACCACCGAATGATCTTGCAAGGTGTAAAGTCTCCACATTTCAGTATAAACTAGTGGCGTCAAGATAATTCATACATTGGATAAAGTGGCAAAAGATAGCAATGGTGTAAATAGGCATGGGACATCCCAAATATACATTGGATAAAATGCAAGGTGATAATAAGATTAGATCTGGTCACTTTATTACAAAGTAGTAAGACTAAATCTCCCAAAATAAAAATGGTTGTTCCGCCTATAAAATATATAATGCAGCCCCAGTTAAAAAAGGTAGAATAAATGATGCCACAAATTGCATCATCGGCCAGCCTAACTGCGCTAATGTATCCATTTCAGAATGGCAAGCAAGCAAGTGTGTCGGGTAGCTACATGACTATAAACTTTAGTGTGGTCGATGATACCAGCAACCATCAAGTCTTCGTACTAACGAACAGAAGGATCGCACACTTGCAGCTAGAAATAATCTGGTAGGACATCATCTTTTATGCTATTCAGATCTATGCAGAAATATATGAACTTTATATTAGTAAATGAGATCTAACCTTCTCGGTAACAATGATGTCATTGACACCCACCTAGTTACATTAGAGCATCCTCAACTCCCAACCTCTCTTTAAGTTCAAATTATGTCTGTCCTCCCACCTATCAAGTCATGGGTTACAATCATCATATCATCCTTCCTTCCAACAGGTTATCAAGGAAAAGAGCAGCATATCAACAGATAATGCCCTCCATTAATACCTGAATGACAGCGACACCACCGGCCAGTGCTATCCTCTTGTTGAGTTCTCCTTCTCGTAGTCTAGTTTTGCTACCAGCAAATTAGTAATGATAACTTAGAATCGCAAATTGTACAATTATGTGAAAAGGCATGAGTACATCACATGCTAGAATAATCATTGTTTCGCAAAGCTAACCAGGAAAGAAAATAAAGCTACACAAAATTTAGGAAGACCAAAGCCACACAAAAGACCTCTCTAATGAGATGAATATACCCACAAGAAAATTGTTTAGTTTATTGGGAAATACCGCAGAATCTTCTCCCCTTCCCATTCTCTTCCCCTTCACGTCCCTTCCTATCCCCTTCCAGCTCCCTCTCTCCCATAATATCCTTCCTATCCCCTGCCTTCCAGGTCTCTCTCTCTCTCCCATAATATCAGCGGTCGGGTGAGCGAAGCAGCAGTTTGAAGAAGGCTGCGGGGCATGGATGGGAACTGATTGGGATTCCTTTTGTAGTGACCTCTCGCTCCTTCTCTGTTTAGTACATCGTTTTTTTGCTAATCCCCTTCATGGCTCCTCTAGGTAACTCCCGTTCCAGTGATCTCAAGTGGATCTACAAGATGAGGCATGTGGAGGATAGGTTGCAACACACGTTTCTTCCATGGAGGTAGGGGTTCTTTTTGGCTACCTTGGACTATAGCTCCTGCAACTACAACACCATCATGTCTGGGTAGCATCGCCTCAATGAACTCTCCCCTCCTTGTAATTTTTCTGTGGTGATCTAACTCTTGATTTTCAGAGGATAATTATGGTGTTTTCCAGTACTATGCTCGATTGATGTGCTAAAATGTTATGCAGCTACTAGATTTGACCGATTCTAATAACATGTGCCAAAATGCATATATCCATTGTTCCATGTTTCAGGTTAAGAAGGAACACCGTAATCCCATTAATTTTTAACTTGATGTGCCCTATCATGGCACTAGCAACATCTGTAAGTAACATTTATCTCTTTCAATATATTTTGTTTAGAGATCTTGATCTATAGTTCTATACACACAAAAGGGGGAACTGAATTCACTGAAATCTTGCAATGATTTTTTTTTTTTTGCATGCTTCCGGTGGACAGATTATAAACATAGCGTGCAAGCAGGTAAACGAAATGACTCAACCAATTTTGAACTGATGTGTTACTTGATACAGTCTATAACACTTTTTTTTCGAATTTCCCTTTTTCTTACTGAAGACTACGACCCATGGATGTAATAGTATTAAGGCATATGCAAATTTACCTTTCTAAGGAAAGTCATATACATGTTTTAATGGTAATCATCATCTTCGCTTCATTTCTTCGTTGGAATTCCAAAATAATTCGCAATACTTTCGTCCATGTAAAATAAATGTAGTAGACTCTATGGTGCAGTTCTGCGACATCTATGTGAATAGAATACCATGGAAGCATAAAATAGATTATTCTGCAGTTCCGTTTTTGCATGGTCAAGGACAGATCACTGAATCTGTTCCAGAAATTATTTACTTTTTGCGAGAACTGAAGCAAAAAATGGAAATTATGCCCTCCAAAGACAAAGACTTATGTTTCTTGAACATTCATGTGCCACCTTTGCTCATTTTGTTTTTTGTCACAATGAAGAGTTCCCTGATGCCACTAGCTTACTCAAATTTCACAAAATTTTGTCTATATGATTCACTAGATCAGAAATAAAAGAGGTATGGGGATTATCATTCTTCTGCAAACTATTCGTCTCTCTATTAGTATTTTGATTTGCTTCATTCACATTTGCTTCTTGAACTGTCGGCCTGAGGGCCCAAGTCGTAATCTTTCACTCTTGAACCACATCTCTCTCTCTCTCTCTCTCTCTCTCTCTCTCTCTCTCTCTCTCTCTCTCTCTCTCTCTCTCTCTCTCTCTCTCTCTCTCGCTCCCTCCCTCCCGTGGCCATCCGACCACAACATGCTATGTGCAAAAGTGGTAGCAGCGCACTAATTTCATTTGTTGACTTTCTATCATGGGATGTATCGAAGTAAATGTAAATGTTAGTTCTGATTGATATTTTGCACAATGAAGACATGGGTTATAACTGTAGGTGGTGATGTTTTAGTGAAGCTTTGAAAGTCCGTTCTGGACCTAGGTAAATGACCATATAATCCTCTAATTTGATTGTTCATCTATTCTCCAAACTTTCAATTATATAAGTACAACGTTCGATCTTTCCAATGTACCACTACAGTCATATATCACCCTAAAGTATGGCTGTCAAAAGAGAATTACTTGTTGATTATTTTATTGATCCTTTTAGGAGAGTTGGCTTGCTGAGTAAAACATGAATTGTTAGGCAATAGTTCCCGCAGCAACGTGCGGGGAATCATCTAGTTGTCCAAATGCATCTATGCATAGAATAGGAAACAAATTTAATTAGAAAATTGACTACTCATTTAGCCTATGCAAGAAGCATACCTAAACACTATGTGCAGACATGGTGAGAAATGCTGCTACATGTCACGGTTGTAGACCACAAAACAGCTAGTCATTTGTATTTATTGTAAAATTCTAGGTAAGCAGGGTACCACTGTCATACTTTTCATTTGGATCAAGATGGCTGTTATACATCTCTGAAGTCGTCAGACCATCAGTAATCAGTAAATAACAAATCATGTAAGGCTTTATTTATAAGCAAGGCACATACCTGTTTAAAGAAAAATCAGCCTGGGCAGCGTGGTGCCAGTATCGTCAGGGCCTCAAAATTATGCCTGAAGGATAGCCACAGAGCGGAGGGCCAGAGCAGAGTGCGGGAGCATCAGCTGTAGGGGTGAGGAGGTGGACCTTGTCGCCGCCGGCCTCGGGTAGCGGACGACGCGGACCTTGGCGACGTGGGCGGAGAGGGTTCGGAGCGGGCCCGTGGTGGGCTTGTCGACGCGGAAGACGCGCACGAAGCCCCGCCCGTCGCCGGCGGCGAGCAGCGCGCCGTCACAGCGGAAGGAGGGCGAGAAGGCGGCGGCGTCCTTGCAGACGGTCACCCTGGGGCGCGGCGCGAGCGGGTCGCCGGCGAAGAGGTGCACGGCGGAGGACCAGGCGACGAGATTGCATCTAGGGGCGGCGACGATGGAGTGGGATGGGATAGGGTTTGGGTGGTTGGGCTGCCCAGAGGGTGGGAGTTCTTTTTCTTTCTTTCTCTTTTTTTAGATAAATGGGATGGATAGATGGATGGATGGATGGATGGATGCCATGACATCAATCCATGACACAAACATTTCAACCAATGAGAACAAAAATAACCCCACAGTTTTTTTTACATGGAAAAAAATAACCCCATCTCTTTGCCGTCTGATGGCAGATGGCAAAGAGGTGGGGCTGGTACGCTGTTACGCTTTTGACGGCCACAGGATTTGCCAACCTCTTTGCCATCTGCTGGCAGATGGCAAAGATTATTTGCCATCCAGTAGCAGATGGCAAAGAATTGGCTGATGGCAACCATGTTCTTTGCCGTCTGTCAGTTCTTTGCCATCTGTTTTTATAAGCAGATGGCAAAGACGTTCTTTGCCATTAGCTGGCAGATGGCAAAGAGCTGGCTGATGGCAAATTCCCAGTTTCCAGTAGTGATTTTAGTGATTTTCATCTGCGAAACGCATCTGAAGTGGTTCCGGCAGCTCTGGAACATTTTCGGTTTTTATCTCAGAAAATTCCAAAAAGCTTCCAGAATGATTCTGGCACCCTCCAAGAATTATCAGGCATGTGCCGAAACCAATTTGACTTAATGGTATATCCCAAAACAACTTTTTGGTATCATCGAAACTTATGACCTCTCTCTGCGGTACGATTCCGCTGTCCGAAACTTTTCCGGTATCCAAAACTTTTCCGGTGATTTTCTCTCAGACTCCCTATCTAGTATTCAGCAGATAGATGACCCTTAAGCGTGTGACCCTATAGGTTCGGTGAAGTATAGACATGACCCGGAACCCCTTCTGATCAATGATCAACATCGGAGCCGTGGACACCCATATTGACCCCTATACCCACACGAATGAATATTCGAGTGAACCTCCAGTTGCCGTGTGCTATTCCTGTTGCTTCGCGATATGTTACAAAGACCCGAGGTGAGATTTACTTGCATCCCCATGGATCAACAACTTGTCCATTATGCTAGTTACCTCGTTACTGGTTTTGTTCTCTTTTCTCGTTTCCGTGTTCCGGCATCCCTGTGATCAAATCACACTGTGTCTGGCCAGACGATGATGGATACTGTAACACCAAGAGGGCCCGAGAATATCTCTCCATTGCCGGAGGAGCAAATCCCAATCTTGAGCTATCAAGTTACTTGACACACTTTTCCATGAACCCGTAAGCCGCCGTAATAGCCACCCATTTACGGATGACATTTAACAAACCCCAAAATTCATGAAGCAAGCATGAAGAAACTCGATACTCTCAGGGTCTAAGGAATCATGCAAACATTAACCATCTCTGTGTTATTTACCATTAACTTGTGATGAATGAATCTCATAGCATAACATCAATCCGGGTCGATTCAACACAAATGTTCTCTTAACATTGTGCCCTCAAAGTTGCTGGCATAGACATGCCCATGATGAGGAAAACGGAACCATCATGCAACACTTGAGCTAGTCTTAGAGGCCAAACTAGGAATACTTCTTACCGTTTATTATTCCTCACGTGCATATGAGTCTTCCTTCGAGCCTCGTGGATATTGCAGACTCGAGAATCATTGCAGTTATAGCATGGAACATAAACATAATAATGAACATGGAGATAAGTAATAGTATTTATTATTGCCTCTAGGGCATATCTCCTACAGGCCTCGTTTCTTTACCGAAGTTGAGCTCGATCCGGAGGGCTAGAGAAAAAAGAAGAAAGACGAGAGTTAATTAATATGTGTACATATGAAAACAATGAATGCATCAATTAACTAGTCAGCACGGGCTTAACTAATATATATATATATATATATATATATATATATATATATATATATATATATATATATATATATACCTGGCCGGACTCGGTTCAGTCACCGGAGCAGTCAGCATGGTCTCCTTCTTGTACCTCCATTGGGTCACCGGAGCCATCATGAACATAGCCCTCTTCTTCACCCAGTCCTTCCTGACCATCGGTGTCGTTGAGAAATTACACAACGACATCACTTCCTTGTGTGATTATCTCCCCCAACATCGCTTCTGTTGCTTCGTCTCGGGAGTGCTCCATAGTTTCTGCAAATCTTTACAACATGTCAATTATTATTCAAACATGGTACAGATGGATATATATTAGTGGCAAACGTAGAACTAGCTAGCTAATCACAATAAGGAATCATGTTAGTGGCCTCGACGCTGCTTCTCTAGGGTTTGGGGTGGCCTAGACAACGCTTCAAGGGTTTGGGGTGGCCTCGATGACAACGCTCTTTTAACTTGGTAAATTTGGGTGGCCTCGAGAGAGTTTGTCGGGTAGGGGCGCGGTGGGAGGGGGTAGGAGACCAACATCATTTTTTCTCTAGGGTTTCGGTGTCCTCGAGAGTTTTGGTCGAGCGAGAGGGCCGAGGGGGGTGCTCCCGTGGTATAAGTTATCACGGTCGAGAGGGGGTATATATATCGACCGCCCCTCATGTCGAAGTTATCCGGGAGGGGGTTATATCTACAACGACGCGGCATATACATATACATGGGAAAATAATTAATGTTACCAGGGAGGGGGTATATCGGTACCCCCCCCCTCGTGTTGAAGTTCTCGGGAGGGGGTATATCGACAACGACATACCCGATAAAAAATAAGAAGACAAAAGAAGAAATAAAAAGAGGAGAAGAAGAAAGGAATAGAAGAGAAGCAATCGAAGGAAAAAAAGAAGAAAAAAAGGAGAAGAAGAAAGGAATAGAGGAGAAAGAAGAAAAAAAAATTTTCTTCTTTCTCCTCTATTCCTTTCTTCTTCTCCTCTTCTTTTTCTTCTTTTTTCCTCTTCTTATTTATTTCTCCTCTTCTTCCTCTCCTCTTCTTCTCCTTTCTTCCTCTTCTTATTTTCCTTTTTCTCCTCTCATTCTTTTTCTTCTTCTTCCTTTCCTAGCTAGATATTTAAAAATTGCTAACCTAAAATGTACTAAATCTAACTTGCATATATGTATACTTTTAAACATCATTAATTACAAATGAAAAAAATACATACATACATACAAAAAACATGTAAAAAATACATATATCTAAAAAATACATACATACATATATGAAAATCTAAAAACATATAAAAAATCTAATAAAAATTAAAGGAAACATAATTAACAAAATAAAAATTAACCAGGGGCGGCACTGACAGCGATGGCGGGGGCGGTGTTGGACAGCGACGGCGGGGGCGGCTGGCGATGGCGATGGAGGGGGTGGCGAGTGTGCCG
>NC_041387.1:624474917-624477361 GCF_002162155.2 Triticum dicoccoides
CGAACTGAAATAAATTTTTCACAAGTGCTAATTATATATCCAAGGCATTGGTACCGGTTCGTGGCACCAACCGGTATCAATGCCCCCCTTTAGTCCCGGTTGGTGCCACCAACTGGGACCAAAGGTCTCTTTTCAGCAGGGACTAAAAGGTGGGCATTGGTACCGGTTGGTGCCACGAACCGGTACCAATGCACACCCTTTAGTCCCGGTTGGTGCCACCAACCGGGACCAAAGGCCCCTGTGCTGCCCGCGTCGCGGCCAAAGTTTAGTCCCACCTTGCTAGTTGAGAGGGGCGCACAGTGGTTTATAAGCCCCACTGCCGCACCCCTCTCGAGCTCCTCTCCACTGTAGGCTTACCGGCCTACTTGCTACTGCTTTGCCAGATGGGCCTTCTGGGCCTACTGCGGGCCTGAATCCTGGCCCATGGATAGGTTTCTAGTCGTATTCAGGCCGTGGTGGCCCAGTTGGTGGCAATTTTTTTATTTTTTTCCCAGTTTTTTTTGTTTCTTTTTTGCTTTATTTTTTTTTGTTTCTACTTACAACAAAATACTTATTTCTTTTATTTTATTTTTTTATAATTACTTATTTACTTTATTTTATGATAATTCTTTTTGCTATTAAAGTTTCTAACAAAAAAAGTTCTTTATCAAAATTCTTTTTGCTTTTAATGATTTTGAATAGAAAATACTTTGATAATTTTAGTTGCATCAATTTTATATAATTTTAGTTTCAATAATACTAGAAGTTGCTTATAATGTTTTGAACAGAAAATACTTTGATAATTTTAGTTTCATAAAAAAAATTATGTTATTAAAGTTTTTTTTGTTTCTACTTATCTATTTTATTAAAGTTTATATTATTTTGTTTCAAATTACTTATTTATTTTATTTTATTTTGTTTCAGATTTCATTTGTTATTTTTCATGCATTTACTGATTATTTTGAGCTATAAGACCATGGAATTGAAAAGCATTTGAAATGAACTCTGAAAAGGTTCCAAGTTGGCATGGTATCATCATTTCACCCACATAGCATGTGCAAGAAAGTAGAGAGGCTTACAGTAAAAACTGGATACACCTCGTGTACAAAACAGACAATCTCCTTCGAAGTATCAAGATTTCATACGGAAACTCGTCTGTTACAAAGGGATTTCATTTTTTTGAACTTATTTGAACCCCCTTGTTTTTCTGTGTTCAAAATGCACCATTCAAAGCCACATCATCAATTTACAACCCTTTCTGACTTCATTTGTTATTTTTCATGCATTTACTGATTATTTTGAGCTATAAGACCATGAAGTTGAAAAAACCGAGAAAATTTCATGGTCTTATAGCTCAAAATAATCAGTAAATGCATGAAAAATAACAAATGAAGTCAGAAAGGGTTGTAAATTGATAATGTGGCTTTGAATGGTGCATTTTGAACACAGAAAAACAAGAGGTTTGAAATAAGTTAAAGAAAAATGAAATCCCTTTGTAACAGACGAGTTTCCGTATGAAACCCTAATACTTCGAAGGAGATTGTTTGTTTTGTACATGAAGTGCATCTAGTTTTTGCCGTAAGCCTCTCTACTTTCTTGCACATGCTATGTGGGTGAAATGATGATACCATGCCAACTTGGAACCTTTTCAGAGTTCATTTCAAATGCTTTTCAATTTCATGGTCTTATAGCTCAAAATAATCAGTTAATGCATGAAAAATAACAAATGAAGTCAGAAACAAAATAAAATAAAATAAATAAGTAATTTGAAACAAAATAATATAAACTTTAATAAAATATATAAGTAGAAACAAAAAAACTTTAATAACATAATTTTTTATGAAACTAAAATTATCAAAGTATTTTCTGTTCAAAACATTATAAGTAACTTCTAGTATTATTGAAACTAAAATTATATAAAATTGATGCAACTAAAATTATCAAAGTATTTTATATTCAAAATCATTAAAAGCAAAAGGAATTTTCATAAAGAACTTTTTTTGTTAGAAACTTTAATAGCAAAAAGAATTAACATAAAATAAAATTAATAAGTAATTATAAAAAAATAAAATAAAATAAATAAGTATTTTGTTGTAAGTAGAAACAAAACAAAATAAATAAAGCAAAAAAGAAAACAAAAAAATAGGAAAAAATAAAATAAAAATTGCCACCAACTAGGCCACCACGGCCTGAATACGACTAGAAACCCATCCATGGGCCAGGATTCAGGCCCGCAGTAGGCCCAGAAGGCCCATCTCGCAAAGCAGTAGCAAGTAGGCACGTAAGCCTGCAGTGGAGAGGAGCTCGAGAGGGGTGCGACAGTGGGGCTTATAAACCACTGCGCGCCCCTCTCAACTAGTGAGGTGGGACTAAACTTTGGCCGCGACGCGGGCAGCACAGGGGCCTTTGGTCCCGGTTGGTGGCACCAACCGGGACTAAAGGGGGTGCATTGGTACCGGTTCATG
>NC_041387.1:624478290-624483800 GCF_002162155.2 Triticum dicoccoides
GCGCCCTCGCCCGACGCTGTCGCCGCTCGCAGCCCTGCCCCGACGGGCGCCGCCCCGGCCCTGCCCCGACGCCGTCGCTGTTGCCGATCGCCGCCCTGCCCCGACCCTGCGCCCCTGTCCCTCCTCACCTTGGTCCGGCGGCGCCCTCCCCTATTTTTTTTAATATGTGTGATAATTGTTTTTGTTCATATATATGATGATTTTTTTATAGAATATGATGTTTTTTTCAGATTATATGTATATGATTTTTTTATAGAATATGATGTTTTTTCTTTTTTATAAAAATGTATATATGTTTGTATGTTCTTTGTGTATATATGTTCATATATGCAAAAGTTAGATTTAGTACATTTTAGGTTAGTTTAATTTTTAGAAATTTTTTAAATATCTAGCTAGGAAAGGAAGAAGAAGAAAAAGAATGAGAGGAGAAAAAGGAAAATAAGAAGGAGAAGAAGAGGAGAGGAAGAAGAGGAGAAATAAATAAGAAGAGGAAAAAAGAAGAGGAGAAGAAGAAAGGAATAGAGGAGAAAGAAGAAAAAAATAGAAATTCTTTTTCTATTTTTTTCTTCTTTCTCCTCTATTCCTTTCTTCTTCTCCGATTCTATTTTTTTCTTCTTTCTCCTCTATTCCTTTCTTCTTCTCCTTTTTTTCTTCTTTTTTTTCTTCGATTGCTTCTCTTCTATTCCTTTCTTCTTCTCCTCTTTTTATTTCGTCTTTTGTCTTCTTATTTTTTATCGGGTATGTCGTTGTTGATATACCCCCTCCCGAGAACTTCAACACGAGGGGGGTACCGATATACCCCCTCCCCGATAACATTATTTTCCCATGTATATGTATGTCGCGTCATTGTCGATATAACCCCCTCCCGGATAACTTCAACATGAGGGGCGATCGATATATATACCCACTCTCGACCGTGATAACTTATACCACGGGAGCACCCCCCCCCCTCGGCCCTCTCGCTCGACCAAAACTCTCGAGGACACCGAAACCCTAGAGAAAAAACGATGTTGGTCTCCTACCCCCTCCCGCCGCGCCCCTACCCGACAAACTCTCTCGAGGCCACCCAAATTTACCAAGTTAAAAGAGCGTTGTCGTCGAGGCCACCCCAACCCTTGAAGCGTTGTGTCGAGGCCACCCCAAACCCTTGAAGCATTGTCTAGGCCACCCCAAACCCTAGAGAAGCAGCGTCGAGGCCACTAACACGATTCCTTATTGTGATTAGCTAGCTAGTTCTACGTTTGCCACTAATATATATCCATCTGTACCATGTTTGAATAATAATTGACATGTTGTAAATATTTGCAGAAACTATGGAGCACTCCGAGACGAAGCAACAGAAGAGATGTTGGGGGAGATAATCGCACAAGGAAGTGATGTCATCTTGTCGTTTCTCAACAACATCGATGGTCAGGAAGGACCGGGTGAAGAAGAGAGCTATGTTCATGATGGCTCCGGTGACCCATTAATGCCAGTACAAGAAGAGGGCTATGTTCATGATGGCTCCGGTGAACCAATGGAGGTACAAGAAGGAAACCGTGATGACGACTCGGGTGACCGAACCGAGTCCGGCCAGGTATATATATATTAGTTAAGCCCGTGCTGACTAGTTAATTGATGCATTCATTGTTTTCATATGTACACATATTAATTAACTCTCGTCTTTCTTATTTTTTCTCTAGCCCTCCGGATCGAGCTCAACTTCGGTAAAGAAACGAGGACTGAAGAAAAAGTTGCGCTCGGATGAAAGGTTTGAGATCACAGCAATCGCGCGTGATAGCAAGCCGATTGAACCCATCCGGACAAGGGATGCATTTCGTGCTCAGTGCGGGGTTCTTGTTAGGGACAAGATCCCAATCAGTATCCAGCAATGGTTAAAGCCAAAGAACGAAGACCCTGAGGTGCCGACGTCTTATGTCTCCGATATGCAGAAAGAAGATCTTTGGACAACGCTTAAGGCAAATTTCACCCTACCGCCAGAGGAGGATCCAGAGAAGCCAGTTAAAGAGGAATTGATTAAGTCTCGTGCTCTTAAGAAGATGGAAGAACTATCCAGGAGGTGGAAGAATGAGATGAAAACGTTTGTCGACAAAGAAGAGAAACCAGAATTCACCGGTCGGTTTGAGAAGATCAGAGATCAATGGCCCGCATTTCTGGCCCACAAGACATCGGAAAAGAGTAAGAAGATGTGAGCGACAAACAAGAAAAATGTTGCGAAGAAGAAGCGTCACCATCGCTCGGGGTCAAGTGGTTACCTCAAAGCCCGACCTTTGTGGGACAAGGCTGAGAATGACCTGATTGCTGAAGGGGTCGAACCAGAGACATTGAGATGGCCAGACTGTTTCCGGACTTGGTTCTTCGGGGTTGGCGGCACCTTGGACCCTGTATCAGGGAAGTGCATTTGGATGGAAGAGCAACTGTGAATACCCGTCAGGAGGCTTCGGGAGTATATCGAGAAAGCGCAGGAAGGGACGTTCGTTCCAGACAGAGAGAACGACGAGCTCACAATGGCCCTCGGGAATCCTGAGCACCCTGGACGGAGACGAGGCACGCCAGGCTCCCTTTTGTGGAAGGTTGGGTTTCCGGATGCAGGGGGTTACAAAACCCAGGAGAGGAGGAAGAAAGTGGAGCATAGCCAACTGCAGGCGCTGCACGAAAGGGTACAAGGGCTAGCGGAAGAGAAGCAGATCGTAGCAAACGACCTGCCGAAGCTTCCCCTGAAGCTACCCCGCCATCTCAGCGGAGAAGCAGCATGGTTTCCACCGAGTAGACTCAGCAGCTGAAGCCTGTCTTCATGGGCTACCCCGTGGATGCTATCACAGAGTCTCAACATTGCCACCTTATGACGCGATGGATGACATTGAAAGTCAAGGCGGCTGTTGGCTCTGTTATACCTAATGAACCTGGCTCAACCTACCACGACCAGCCGATTCCAGAAGGATATGCTAGGGTGATGGTGGATCAAATAATGGACGGATTTGAGGACCTTGAGCTTGACCACCCTACGGGTGAAGGGGAGATTTGGCTAGGTTCTTCTCTGAAGACTCCATGCCTATGGAGGAAGGAGCTCATCAACCTTCCGAATTGGACGCCTCCGCCTCCGCCTCCTACTCCGGCGAGTCAGGGCACTCCGCCTCCTCCTCCCCCTCCTCCGGCGAGTGATCAGGGCACTCAGCCTCCTTCTCCGGCGCGTGGCGGCACTCCGCCTCCTTCTCCGCCTGCGCCGGTGCGCCCGAGCAGCCAGCTGCCTCCTCCTTCTCCGCCTCGCCAGCAAGGGCAGAAGAGACCCGCCGCCGCCCCGGCTGCTCCGGCGCGTCGTAGTCCTTCTCCTCCGCCTCGTAAGCAAGCACGAAAGAAGACAGCCGCAGCCGCTCCGTCTGCTCCAGCTTTTAGCAGTACAGCCAGAGGTGGGAGGCAATACAGATACGGTCCATCTCTCAGGCCTCTAGAGAAGTTACCGTATGATAGGACCGAGGAGGAAAACGTGAAGATCGTGCGGACCGAAGTGAAGGACTTCTTTGAAGGGTTGAAAGCAAAGAGACATCCACCTCCGGAGGAGAAGGTAGATCCAGTGAAAGCAAAGCGCACTATCGATTCCCTGAGGAAACCACCAAAGTCTCCACTGAAAACCAACTATGAGCGCATTACTGAAAAGGCATATCTCCAAGCGGAGCGGTCGGGAAGTACTGTCAGTGATCAAAGGTTAAAAGAACGAGCAGCTGGGAAAAAAATTGCCCAGCTCGGCGAACAAGCAAAGCAATCGTGCCCCCCGCTCAATGTGTCTAGCGACATCGTCGCTAATGCTCCGGGGACGGTGCCCAGTTATAACAATATTAGAGATTACCTACCTAAGGATGTACATTTTGATTTCTTGGAGGTGGACGAACACAGATACGAGTACGGGAAGCCTCTCGTCAAAGATGAAAAATCTCTAACAACGATGATGCGAAGATTCCATAATTGGTACATGAAAACCTGCAGAGAGTCTGGGGGGACGAATACTTTGTATCTGAGAATTAAATAGGAGCACGACCTCGTTGGAACTGATATGTTGCCTGTTCCATTTGAGGAGTTCTTCGAGTTCTTCAATCAAAAGGCACTCGATAAATTAACGGTCTTTTGCTACTGTCTGTAAGTACTATTTATGTCATTAAGTCTCTATATATAGCTCGGCTCTTTCATTGCATGTATTTATAATTAATTATCCTCACTATATTATGCAGATTAAAGATTGTCGAGTGCAAAAAACAAGAGATGTATGATATTGGGTTCATTAACACAAATATCATAGATGAATTTCAGGTTACAAAGAAGGCCGAAGAGGCCGAGGCCAACTTGCTACAATCGTTGATCAAAAATCAAAACAAAGATTTAATAATCGTTCCTTACAACTTCGAGTGAGTGCTACTATCGTGTGCATATTCGGTTTCCCTTATTACTCGAGCGAGGTTATAGTAATGTAATTGATGAGTTATGCATGCGTGCGCAGCTTCCACTATGTTCTTCTGGAGATTAAGCTTGAGCTGGGACTAGTAACCGTCTTAGACTCGAGACGAAAAGATCCCGAAACCTATGCGGACATGACTAAAATGCTCAACAAGTAAGTTCAATCGATCATTATCGTACCATATCGACAACTTTTTGTTCATTTCCTGATATCACAAGTAACAATAATTATTTTCTTTGTCTTTCGGGTTTTGGAAATAGTTCACAGCAGAAGCTCCGGGACTGCCAAAGGAGCTGCGATATACATACCCGAAAGTAAGTACTACTAGCTAGCTAGTTGCGCGCATCTTCCGTTGATTCTATAGCTATACTTTCATCAATGTCATTTATAATGCTTCATTATCAGTTTGATTGACCTCTATTTCTCGTAAAGTGCTTGTGGTAGGAACAAGGGAATGATTTCTGTAGATACTACGTGTGCGAGTTCATCTACAACGCGACTTTGAAAAATAAGCGGGGCTACTCTAAAAGACAATATGAAGTGCCTAAGCAATAATATTCACAATTTCATTTTATTACACCATCATTTCTGTTGAGTTTCATTCATATATATGTATTAACCCCCTTCTTCAAATTAGACGTGGCAGATGCGGAATGAACTCCTACCACAAGATCGCATGAAAGCAATTCAAGAGGAATTGGCGGGATTCTTTCTTGACCACGTCATCAATAAAGCCGTAGAATACCATGTGGAAGTTGATTTCAAATGCTAGGGGATTGTAAGAGATCTTACATATTGTATATGTATGTAGCCAGTAGTGTCGGATAGATAATAGGAAAACTTATTGTTCGACCAATCTCTCGGAGAAGGAGAGGTTGATCGATCACTTCTCTCGGTATGCATGATGAACTTCTGTACTTAATGGTTTCCTTCACTTTCTTACTAGCCAGCGTGTCGAGGGCCTTTCTATGTACAGTACGTAGGGTCGACCAAGCACAGACATAAGAGAGGACACTCCTCTCTATTAATTAGCTAGCTAACACAATATATGAAACACCTAAAT
>NC_041387.1:624484071-624492860 GCF_002162155.2 Triticum dicoccoides
AAAACAAAAACCCCAGCCCCTGAAATGCTGACGCGTGGATGCCTTTTGGTCCCGATTGGTGCCACCAACCGGGACCAAAGGCCCTCCTGCCTGGGCTCGGCGCACCGCCCACGTGGAGGCCCATCTGTCCCGGTTCGTGTTAGAACCGGGACTAAAGGTCTAGGGCATTAGTAACGACCCTTTAGTCCCGGTTCAAGAACCGGGACAAAAGGCCCTAACCAACCAGGACTAGCGGGGTTTTTCTACTAGTGATGGATAGCTATGGCAGACCCAATAGTGAATCATAATGCAACTCTTACTGTTATGAGCTTGCCATCTTTCTTGTCATCATCATTTGCATTCATGGGAAAATATTTACCAACTGCTTTGTTTTCATTTTTGCATACAGTGGCTGAAGATTGTTGATGCAGATGGATTCGTCTCTCCTTTCTATTGAAGTTCCAACTTATCATTGTCAAGATCAAAACTAATGGCTTGTTTGCATCATCTCTTGTTTGGTTAATGTTTTCTAAAAAGACTGGTGTAATGTTTATGTGTTGATGGCATGGTGTTATGCGCCATCAGTTTGTTGATCGTCGTCATCAAGATTAAAACTAACGGCTTGCTTGCCGGGCCTCTTATTTAATTCTATGTTTGGTTAATGATTCCTTGGGAAGACTCGAGTCATCTTCAAGTGTGGTGTCATGGTGCTATGCGCACCTGTTTGTTGCTTGTCTATTAATCAGTTTCATTGGTCTGTTCTATTGGCATGAATATATATATATATATAGGACAAATGTTTCCTACAAGCAGTGGTAGTTACCACCACTTGCATTTTGTATGTTGTATGCAGTATCTGTCGAAACCGAGAGTATGTACGTGTAGTATGTAGTATATAACAATGATTAAGTAGTATATATACAAATTTTTAGGTAGTATGTACCATTTTTTGAGTATGCTCTTTTTTATATACAAATACGTACATATTTCACAGATATAACAAAAACTATGGGCTCATATGCAATTTTTTCATGTAACTTGTTTTGAAATATCTTAGATATAGTGAAAAAAAAAAGGGCAGCCCGGTGCATGTAGCTCCCGCTTGCGCAGGGTCCGGGGAAGGGTCCGACCACTTTGGGTCTATAGTACGCAGCCTTTTCCTACATTTCTGTAAGAGGCTGTTTCCAGGACTTGAACCCGTGACCTCTTGGTCACAAGGCAGCAGCTTTACCACTGCGCCAAGGCTCCCCTTCATCTTAGATATAGTATACGAACATATTTAAAATAATAAAATAGTATATATAGTACCACATGGTATGAATATATTTATAATAAAATAGTATATATATATATATATATATATATATATATATAGGGAAAATCCATCCTACCACCCGGTGGTAGTTACCCCACATATCTCATATACTACCATGTGGTACTATATATACTATTTTATTATTTTAAATATGTTCATATAATATATCTAAGATATTTCAAAGCAAGTTACATGAAAAAATTGCATAAAAAGAGCATACTCAAAAAATGGTACATACTACCTAAAAATTTGTATATATACTACCTAATTATTGTTATATACTACATACTACACGTACATACTCTCGGTTTCGATAGATACTACATACAACATACAAAACGCAAGTGGTGGTAACTACCACTGCTTGTAGGAAACATTTGTCCTATATATATATATATATATATATATATATATATATATATATATATATATATATATATATATATATATATATATATATATATATATATATATATATTGAAATTGCTTGAATATTGATCAGTTTCTTTAGGTATATCCCGTTGGCATGAATGGAAGATATATGCTGATTGAAATGGCCACAAAGATGTTGTTTATATTGGATCACAACAGGTGATATACACACGCAAATATTAAATGTCCATGTCTTTATTAGGGTCAGTCTTAGAGCCAACCTAAAACCAGCTTATTGTGTGTGAAGGCTTTATAGATGATGTGGCAGGGGCTTATAGCCAGCAGCAGGTTGTGTTATTAACCATGCTCTGAGAAAAACCATGACGGAAGAGTAATGAGCATTGTAATCCTAAACGTTATAACCATTTCTAACTTGTTAAATCTTCTGCCTCTGTTAATTACAGGGGAGAAAAAAGCTATATTAACTGTAGATGGATACATAAACGACTGAAATAAGCACCACAAAACTAGAGTACATGCCACAAATGTTAAACCACAACCAAGGCGGCATAGATGGCTTATATAAAACAATAGAATAACTATGATGCCGGCTTTCAAATGTAAGCAGACAGGACTAAAATCATCGCTGCATAGTTGCACAAGTTGAAATGAATATCGTGCTTGTGCCAGAACTAACTCTGTTTATAGGGCAGATGTTTTAGGTAAAAGAATGCTACGGGTAATTGCTATCTGAACGAATGTTACTCCTTACTTATTCAAGGTAGGTACAGTACAGTACAGTAAATGCTACTCTGCTGTATTAATCAATTCCCTGTCCCTGATGAAGAAGGCTGGAGGAGCTTTTTTAAAGGTTGTTGCTGCCCTTGAGTTGCCTGTGAAAGCCGCGGCCGCTTCTTCCCTGACGTGTTCAACTTATCAGAGTTGGCAATATCGTGTGAGGTGAGATATTTGGTGAGGCCGCATGCGATGTGGGTTGGATCGTCATGTGGAGCCCTGTCTGCAGAGAATGGCATAGGTTGATTCGTCATCGACTTGGTTTTCATGTCAAGAGTGACGATCCAATCAGTTTTGTCTTGGTGGGGGCGATTTTTGAGCATGGACGTGAGGAAAACAGCGTCGTCGTCGTTGGCACAGAGAAGGGGAGAGCACGTTTGCAGGTCCTCCCATGCCAGATTTCCTCTTGTTCCAATCAGGTCGTCGGAATGGAGTATGGCTCCTCTCTGCCAGTGGCCCCAGGTGAGCGCCCTAAACCAAGTGATGAGCCGCCAACCGACGACCTCATATTCGTCTTTCTCCGGGACCATGGGTGACTGTGAATCCAAGAGTAGAAGCAAGGTGGAGGGATCGTGCACGACCGGTGCTGCCCTGGGCTTGGGCCTCACCAGCTGCTCGATCTCCACACACCTGATGTGACCGTGGCCGAAGGTTGCGTCGCGCAGCGGACGCGCCGAGGAATCATGCTGGCGGTATAGGTCTTGGTTGCCGGGCAGCGGCCTTGGCATGGGGACGAAGTGCGCCGTGGCGGAGCCTCCTTCTTTGTCAGCAGCAGCAGCAGCAGCGTGCACGTCGCAGACGAGGATCCCCTCCCAGAGATCGACCCAGCCTAGCAGCCCGTCTCCGAGGGCAATCACCTTGGTTGGAAAGAGACGGCGGGGCCTCCTGGTTTGGCCGTAGTCCACCGATAGGTGTTGCTGCGTACAAGTCCAAGTGGAGCCCTCGCCGTGGTAGCTGAAGAGATGGAGGTCATACTGAGGATCCACCTGCTGGTAGTTGTAGCTGAGAGCAGCCACAATGCAGCCACCTAATTTGTTGTCACACTCACAGGACGGCACGATGCCCAAGGGTTCCATCAACGGTTGATGGTCATGGATGTCCGGGAGCAGGAGGAGCGACGGCGGCCCTCTGGCGGAGGCGGAGTAGACCAACCACAGCCAGTGGTTGCAGGTTGTTAAGCCGACCTTGATGAGGGCGAGGTGGTCCGCCAAGGAAACCACCTTGGGGATGCAGTCCAAGGGGTTGTCCTCCTCCTCTTGCTCTTGCTCTTGCTCTTGGTTGCCATCGCCATGAGGAGCAGCATCTGGACAGCAGACGGAGACGCACCAGTAGGAGCGACGTGGGGGATCGGCGATGAGAAAGGTTACCTCAATGGTGCGGCCGTCGGGCATCATGGTTTGGGCGGTGGTGTGGTTACGGACTGCACTGCCGGGGGGCACCATGTAGGCTAGCGAGTCGAGGAGGACCCAACTAGGAAGGACGGCGGTGCTGCCGGAGGAGAGGATGTCGAGGGCGTCCGGGGGAAGGCACAAGGAGGCCTCGAACCTGGGCTCCATGCTCGGTCTCATCTTCTTCCTTCCTTCCTTCCTTCCTTCCTTGGTCGCGGGCGGGGGGATCGATCTGATCGAGGGCTTCTTTCCTGGCGACAGCAATCTACTGGAGTAATATAATATGGCTGGGGTTGGTTCCTATTCCGACTCAGATCGGAAGATAATTCCTTTTTTTTAACTTACTAGTAGAAGAGAATTCTTCTTGTGGTCGGTCGGTTTCCGTTCAGATCAGATCGTGGAATCAGACTACTCATCCATATCCCCCCTTTTTCCGAAAAAGGCTCACGCCCCGCTTTATAGATAAAGCCAATGCCAAAGCCAACATCCATAAGGTTCACACCACCAAGGTTCACACACACACACAGTCCAGGAACAAACAAGCATCAAGGGTTAGTGCTGAGGGCACAGCTCAACAAGCCCAACACACACACAAAAAGCGGCACACACGCCGGGAGAGAGACGCCTCTAGTCGGGCTCCGGGGGAGGCGGCGGGAGCGGCGGAGCCAGGCGGAAGGCCAACGAACGAAGGTCGGAGAGGAGTCTGTCGATGGCATCCCGGTCCGGAGGGCGGCTAAGCGGCCGCCAGAGCTGCAAGTAACCACACATTTTGAAGATGGAGTCAGTCGCACGTCGAAGAGGCACCTTCTGAATGACAAGCTTATTGCGAACCGTCCACAACGTCCAAGCCAGCACCCCAACGCACAGCCATCTAATATGTCTGTAGCGTGGAGGGGAGGCCTGGATTTCCGCAAGCAAGTCGGGGAAGTTGTTATTACACCACTGTCCCCCAACCGTTTCGCGAAAACACGCCCATAGGAACTGTGCCGTGCAACAGGAGAAGAAGATGTGATTGGCATCCTCCGCCGTGTCACATAGGGGGCACATCCCATCCCCAGGCCCATGGCGCTTGAGGACCTCCACGCCGGACGGTAGGCGGCCGCGGATCCATTGCCACAAGAAGATCCGGATCTTAAGTGGGAGGCGGATGTCCCAGATAAGGCCGAATGGCTCCGGGGCAACTGATGGGGCAATAGCCGCGTAAAGGGACTTGGTGGAGAAGCGGCCTGAGGAATCCAGACGCCAGGAGATGGCATCCGGAGAGTCAGCCACGTCCATAGGCAACAGGGCGATGTCCTGGAGGAGGACATCCCAAGCAGCCACCTCGGCAGGGCCAAAAGGACGATGAAACGCGAGGCGCCCTAAGTCAATAAGGGCCGCCTCGACCGAGACCCGAGGGTCAACTACAATGTCGAAGAGGATGGGGAACCGGGCGGCCAGGGGGGAGTCCCCTAGCCACCTATCAAGCCAAAACAAGGTCGAGGCGCCAGAGCCCACCGAGATGGAGGTGCCTATCCTCAGGACTGGAAGCAGCTGGACGACTGCCTGCCAAAACTGGGAACCGCCCGAGCGCTGGCAGAACGCCAGAGGCTGGCCACGCAGGTACTTGTTCCGAATGATAGTCAACCAAAGGCCTCCCTCCCCATTGGCAATGCGCCATAGCCAGCGGGTGAGGAGGGCGATGTTCATGCGCCGAGAGGACAAAATCCCAAGGCCACCCTGGTCTTTGGGTTTGCAGATGTCTGGCCAGCTGACCATGTGATATTTCTGTCTGCCTGCCTCGCCAGCTCAGAAAATTCTGGCCTGGTACTTGGCGATCTCCTGATGAAGGGTTTCATGAAGGCTGTAAAAGCTCATGAGGAACCACAGAAGGCTGGCAAGCGACGAGTTGATAAGGATCACACGTGCCGCCTTCGACAGCCAACGCCCTTTCCAGGGCTCAACTCGGTGCTGCATACGGGTCACCGTGGGGCGGAGGTCTGCCACGGTGAGGCGCGAGTCGCTAATGGGGATCCCCAGATAGGTCGTGGGAAAAGATCCCAGCCGGCAGTTAAGCCGATCGGCAATGGACTGAGCGTCCTCATCGGGGTAGCCGAGCACCATCACTTCGCTCTTGTCAAAGTTGATGGTCAGGCCCGACATTTGCTGGAAGCACAGAAGGAGGAACTTCAGGTTGGAAATCTCGAGGGCGGATCCCTCCGTCATAATAATGGTGTCATCCGCGTATTGGAGAAGGGTCACCCCTCCCCCTCCAACAAGGTGCGGGACCAAGCCTCGAATATGCCCCGCAGCCGTGGCCTTAACTAGGATGGCGGCCAGGGCATCGACAACCATGTTGAACAAGAACGGCGAGAAGGGGTCCCCCTGCCGAACCCCACAGAGGGTAGGGAAGAAGGGTCCAATCTTGCCGTTGATGTTCACCGCAGTCCGGCCGCAGGAGACGAGCTGCATGACGCGGGTCACCCACCGATCGTCAAAGCCCTTGCGAAGCAGGACTTCCCTCAGGAACGGCCAGTGGACCGTGTCATAGGCTTTGTGGAAGTCCAGCTTAAGGAAGACCGCCCTGTGGCGCTTCAGACGAACCTCGTGGAGCACTTCGTGGAACACCAACACCCCATCCAGGATAAATCGGCCTTGAATGAAGGCGGATTGGTTCGGGCGGGTAATAGTGTCCGCAAGGAGGGTCACCCTATTGGCGTACCCCTTCGCCAGAATCCTAAAGATCACATTAATAACTGTGATGGGGCGGAACTGGCGGATATCGGCGGCACCCGAGACCTTGGGGATGAGGGTCACCACACCATAGTTAAGGCGCCCCAAATCCATGGTACCAGAGTAGAATTCCTCAAAGAGAGCCATGACCTCATGCTTGATGGCAGGCCAGAACGTCTTGAAGAAAGCTACAGGTAAACCATCAGGTCCCGGGGCCGAGGAGGGGTTCATCCCCCTAATGGCAGCGAGGACCTCGTCCTCACTGAAAGGGGCAACCAAGGCCGCATTGGCTGCAGCCGAGACTCCAAGCGCCCCCGACCAAATGTCGGGGGCAAGGCTAGCCCCACCACGCGGGGTGGGGGTAAATAAGGCCCTATAGAAGCCATCCACATGGAGGCGGATGGCCGCGGGCTGCACTAACTGCGCATCTCCATCCCACAGGCAGTGGATGGAGTTGCGACGGCGCCGGCCGTTCGCAACCGCCTGGAAGTAGGCGGTGTTTGCGTCGCCCTGAAGCACCCATCTCTGGGTGCCCCGTAGGCGCCAGTAGGCCTCCTCGTCCGTGTAGATGAGGGATAGCTGGTCCTCTAGGTCGTAGCGCAGCAGCCACTCATCCGAGGAGAGCCCGGTCGAGTCCGCGCGCGCATCCAAGGCTTGAATCGCCCCAAGGATGGAATTCTTGCGCTCTCTCAGGTCCCGGCCAAGATTAGCCCCCCAACCCTTCATGAACTGGCGGGCTAACTTGGCACAAAAGTGCCAAGTATCGACCGCGGACATGGCGCGATGGGGTGCCGACCTGGCGAAGATCCAGCGGGCGACGACGGCCTCCCGGAAGCCCGCCTGGTTGAGCCAGAAGCTCTCGAACCGGAACCGCGGCGGGGAGGGAGGGCGCTCGTCAACCGTGGAGAGGAGAAGGGGGACATGGTCGGAACCAATCCGGGTGACCGCCCGGAGCGATGCCAGGGGGCATCGCAATTCCCACTCCGGGGAAACTAGGACACGATCCAGCACGGATTGTGTCGAAATAGTTTGCCGGTTGGTCCAAGTAAATCTGGCACCAGTCCGGTCAAGCTCACGGAGCCCCAGCTCCGTGATCCAATCGTTGAAAAGCTGCATCCGGGGGAAATTAACCCGGGAATTATTCTTCTCGTCCGGCGAACGGATGAGGTTGAAGTCGCCCCCCACCAAAACAGGATGTGGGGAGTTGGAGATCTTCAGCTGCAACTCGGCAAGGAAGGCCGGGGAGCGGCGGTGGTCAGCTGGACCGTAGACCGCAATGACCTCCCATTTGAAGTTCAAAGCCCGCTCGAAGATCTCCATGCTAACGAAAAGCTCCCCTCTATCCATGCCGCCCACCTCGAAAGTGGCATCCTTAACCCCAAGAAGGATGCCACCCGAGTGGCCTGAGGTCCCGCTAGAAGGGAGCCAGTGCCACGCGAAGAGGTGGGGGCTCAGATGTTCCAGCTCCTGTAGGGTGAACTCGACTCTAAGGGTTTCTTGGATGGCAATGATGTCAATATGTTCGTCCCGGATGTACTCGATGAGCTGGCGGCGACGGCCGTCATGGCCGAAGCCGCGGAGGTTCCAGAAAAGGGCCCTCATCTAAACCCCCATCGGGGGGCTGCTTGACCCCAAGACACGAGAGGCGCTTTGCGCGCGAAGGGCGGCCGTGCGAGACCGAGTGCGACCACGGATGATCCCGTCGGCCACCAGAGGGGTCGGAGCTGGAGGCCGAAGCAGGCGGGCACGAGACTCGGCTAGCCTGCCGTCGAGGATCTCCCGGGCCCTGATGGCCTCAATCTGATCTAAAGGGGGCCCAACCTCCCCCCTGAAGACAATGGCCGAGTCGTTGGCCACCTTAGCAAGGTGGCCAAGGGGAGCGGCCTCGAGAGCAGAAAAGGAGCAACGAGAAGAACTGGGAGGGACGGGATCCACACCTGACTCAAGGTTCCGCACCGCGGCGCGGAGCTCCGCCCGCTCGGCGACGGAAGGAGCAGGAGAGTCGCCCGGCTGTGACGCCTCCAGGCGGGCGCTGCGGCGGGAGGACGTCACCGGCGTGGAGGAGGACCGGGGTCTCCTGGTGTACGCCACCGTCGGAGGGGGGTGCGCGGAGGCCGGGGAGGCGACGTCCACCGTCAGCGAGGCGGCCGGGGAAGCCGGCGAGGCGGGGGTGAGGCAGGCCGGCCCCAACGCGGGGAGGGGGCGGGTGACCCCAGGGACTCCCCCAC
>NC_041387.1:624493466-624494710 GCF_002162155.2 Triticum dicoccoides
AGCGAGAGTGCTCCGACTCATCCTCCTCGGCAGGATCATCGAAGCGGGAGGAGCGCGAGCGGCGGTGGTGGGTGTCGTCATCAGCCGCAGGGCCCCCTCCCAGGAGACTGCCCGCCGAGAGGCGAGGACGGCCGACGTGGGACGGGGGCTCGGGGCGGATCTTGAGGTCGTAGCCATCATCGTTGAAGAAGACCCGGATCGTGACGTGGAGTTTGGAGGAGTCCAGGCATTTCACCTTAACCCGCACCTCCTCCTCCTTGCGCAGGGAGAGCTCATCCACCACCACCACCCTGCCCAGGATCTTGGACATACTGCGGATGGTCCGCTCGGACCGGGCCACATCGGGGAGGCCAGAGATGAGGAGCCAAGCCGTGTCCAGGGTGGCGACGGCTCTGGGATCCCACTGTGGCTCAGCGATGTTCACCACGATGTCGTTGAGCGCCAGGGTGATGTTGTTGCTGCGAGTGCAGAAGCCCATGCTCATCGCATCTGGGAACACCACGGAGAAGGAGCTGGGGGCCGTGGGGGTCACCTGCCAGTCCCACGAGCAACGGCACAGGTGGTTGAGCTCAGCCTCAATCAGCTCCGGGGTGGCGACAGCGTCGCCCATCACCGTCACCACAGCCAGCAGCGAGGGGGACGGTGGGGCGAGCTCGGGCACCTCGATGTGGAAGAAAGCCAAGTCCTCGATGCCGTGCCCGTAGATCATGAGCTCCTCCGATACCGGGCGATCCGGGCAGAGAATCGCGGGGTGCCCGGACTCCTTGCACAAGTAGCACGAGGGTGGGTTGGGGCATGCCACCTGGAAGTGGCCTGAGAGGCCGCAGTTGAAGCACGGCTGAGCCCCGGCCGCGGCGGCGGCACCCGGGGGAGGAGCCACGGGAGCGGAGGCGGTGGTGGCTTGAGGACGCGGGGGCCCCTTCTTCTTCTTCTTCTTGGATCCGGGGCGTCCCCGGTTGCCGTTACCACCATTGGACGGCGGGAACGCAGCCTGAGAGCGGGGGCTGGTAGCGGCTGGAGGTGGCGTCGGCTTCGGCGTTGGAGGGGAGCGGTCGGGGCGGCGAGGGAGACCGGTCGCGGCACCGGGCCGGCGAGGGAGACCGGCGCCGAGGGGGCGGCCGAGTCTCCCGAGCCGGGGACCGGCCGCGGTCACGGTCACGGGGGGCCCCCCGCGGAGTGGAGCGGTGCGATGGGGACCGGGAGCGGCGGTCGTCACGAGCCGGGGAGCGGCGCGATGGGCGGGC
>NC_041387.1:624495080-624495666 GCF_002162155.2 Triticum dicoccoides
CGGTCGTCGGCCCGGCGTTTGGGGCGACCCGCCTCGTCCCCCCATTCCCGCGGCATGGGAGGCGCGGTGGGGAACGGGGGCGGAGGGGGATCGGTGACGCCGGCGAGGCGGTCAGGAAGCGGGGCGGCGACCGAGGGGGCAGGAGCGAGAGCTGGCGGCGCGGGGGTGGGGAGAAGTGGAGGGCATGGCAACCCTAGCGGGAGCCAAAGTGACTGGCGTGGGGGGCCGTGGTGGGCCAGGCGAGGCCCACCCGGCCTGCCGGGGCGGCCCACCCGAGTCACCGCAGGCACCAGCCCACAGGCCGCTCTAGCCGCCACCGGCCCAGGAAGGGGCCCAGGAGCCGGGTCCGCGGGCCGGCCCAGCACCAGCGCGGCCCGAAACGACCGCCCGGGGGTTACCAGCCGGGGCGCTAGGGTTTCCCCTAGCACCACCGCGGCGGCCGCCGGCGGGGGCGTTCGGGGGCGGCGAGGGGGAGGCGGGCCGGAGGGGCGACCGAGGGGGAGGGGGCCGGCGGGCCGGCCGGAGGGGAGGAATGGGCGGTAAGGATTGCGCCCGGAAGAAGCCGAAGCGCACGCCGGCGAGGGCG
>NC_041387.1:624496655-624512465 GCF_002162155.2 Triticum dicoccoides
AGCCCGCGCCGTCGGGGGGGGGGGGCGCGAGTCGCCAGAGCCAGAGCCATCCGCAAGGGTTTCGCAAATACCCTTCTAAGCTCTCAGGCTTGACGCCAAGTTCAGAGTCCTAACCCACCATTTCACTGAACTTTCTTTGATTTTGACGTGCTAACAGCCGATTCCCCTTTCATACATGACGCAATGACATTCATCCCCCCTTTTTTAAAACAAAAATAAGTTTACTCATCCATATCCCCCCTTTTAAAAAGTTTACACATCCATATCCCTAGCTAGCGATTAAAATCCCATTGGACAAACTACCGGAACATGCATGGGCCTTAATTCGGCTTTGGTAACTAACGTGGGCCTTCCATGCACCCACGTTAATCAACCATTTTAAAGTCCAAGTTCCCTCAAAAAAATTAAAGTCTATGTCAACATGCGCTTTCATAACTCGAAATCACTAATTAAGGAGTATTCTTTGCAAAGATCAGTCCAACCCCCCGGATTTCACAAGTGGCGCACATGCAGCACGTCACTTGTCGCAACCTGAGAGTTTTCACTTTTTTCGTAGATCGGTTTATTCAAAACATTTTATCTCTCAAACCGTGCGTCACAATCTCAAACCGCTTTCACCGTTGGATTTCTTGCGTCGAGATCTTCAAAACTACTCCCTCCGTTCTGAAATAAGTGTCTAGTACAAAGTTGTACTAAGCTTGAGACACTTATTTTGGGACGGAGGGAGTAGATACCATGTTGATAAGTTTTGACGAAAAAAATTTCACGAAAAAAAACGGACGAAAAAACCGAACCGGGAGCACGGTTTTTTTCCTTTCCGAAAGAGGCACGCCCGTGCCTCTCGCGAAAGCACAACCGCGACTCGCAAAGCAAAACCGTGCCTGTCGCGGAAGAAAAAAGAACTCGTTTTTTTCGTTAACGATAGGCACGGCCGTAACTCTCGCGAAAGCACAACCGTGCCTCTCGCGTAAGAAAAAAAAACAGAAAACGCGTTTAATGGTCTGAAAATCATGGTGGTGCAAAAAGTGACATTCCTGCCAAAAAGCACGCCCTGTTGCAAAGGGAACTGAGCTCCATAACTTCCATTCATGCGGAACGCTGTCCTTTAGGCCGCGCGGCAATGATGGGAATCACGAAAATGCATCACTACCATGATAACTGAACAGATGAAATTTGTATGGTCACCCGAACTGGAGCGATCACAATTTATCTTGGAAGGATATTCATAATTTGTATCATAAGGGTAATCGTCCATGGGTGATTCTAGGAGATTTTAATGAGATTTTATATTCCTCGGAGAAAGAGGGGGGCAATGCGAGACCGAATGGAATGATGAAGGATTTTCGTGATTGTCTAGCAGAATGTGGCTTGGATGATATGGGGTTCCTAGGCGACCCCTTTACATGGAGGAGAGGTGATATTAGGGAACGTCTTGACCGCGCAGTATGTAATGTACAATGGGCGCATAAATTTCCTCGGGCGGCGGTGATTAATGAAAACCATGTACATTCTGACCACCGACCGTTAGTTTTGGATATGGATTATTTTGACGGTAATATGTTTAGGCCGCTGAATAGGGGTATTAAAAAATTTGAAGCCAGATGGCTTAAAGAAGAAACTGTTAGTGAAATTGTCAAGACATCGTGGGAGAAGGCAAAGCTGGCTGGTATTGGCCCGACGCTCGCAGACAGGACCCGGGTAGTACACGCCGATCTACATTCCTGGGACCGCGAGATCTTGAAGGGACCAAAACGGAGAATTAATAAATTAAAAAAGAGTTAGAGAAATTGAAACGTGGCCCTATGAATGTAGATTCTCTTTCTAGGCAGAAAGAAATTGTAGTTCTCATTGAGAATCTGTTGGATCAGGAAGAGATTTTTTGGTTACAAAGAGGTAGAGAAAATTGGTTGATGCACGGAGACCGAAATACTCCCTTCTTCCATAATGCAGCTACTACTAGGAAAAAGATAAATAATATCAAAAAACTTCTCGATGATACTGGGGTCTGGCGACAAGATACGGAATTGAAGGATCATATCACAGAATATTTTAAAAAGCTTTTTACCTCAGAGATCGAGCAACCTAATCAGGATGTGTTATCACTAGTAAAGAGGAGAGTATCTACTGAGATGAACAATGCCCTCCTTTCTCCGTATACGGCTGATGATGTTCGTAAAGCCTTGTTCGACATTGAGGATTTGAAAGCCCCAGGGCCTGATGGGCTCCATGCTATTTTCTATAAAAGGTTTTGGCCAATGTTAGGAGATGATCTGATCGAGGAGTTTTTGAAAGCAGTAAACACTTGCACTATCCCATCTGGTTGAAATGATATTGCGATTGTGATGATACCAAAAGTCAATTCTCCGGAGAAGGTAACCCAGTTTAGACCAATTAGTCTGTGCAATGTGGTGTATAAAATTATTGCAAAAATGATTGCCTCTCGCTTAAAGGTGTTCCTACCAGATATTATTAGCCCAACTCAAAGCGCATTCGTGCCTGGAAGACTTATTACGGACAACGTATTGGTGGCATACGAATGCTTCCACACCATCAAGAAAAAGAGAGCAGGCAAAGAAGGATTATGTGCGATAAAATTGGATATGCATAAAGCTTATGACAGGGTTGAATGGCCTTTTCTCAAGGAGATTATGCTCAAACTTGGATTTCATGAGGTGTGGATAAATTTTATTATGGAGTGTGTTTCTACTGTTGAATATCGTATCCGGTTTAATGCGGAGGAAAGTGAAAGTTTTAAACCTACTAGGGGTCTGAGGCAAGGAGACCTGCTGTCTCCTTACCTGTTCCTGTTATGCACGGAGGGTCTCACAACTTTACTAACGCATGCGGAAGAAAATGGGAATGTTTTAGGAGTAAAGGTTTGCAGAGATGCCCCATCTGTCACGAACCTTCTTTTTGCTGATGACTCTTTAATCCTTATGAAAGCAAATTTGCAAACTGCGGAAACATTAAAATCAGTTCTAGATTCGTATTGTGCAGCTTCAGGGCAGATGGTCAGTGTCGACAAATCCAGCATCTTTTTTAGCCCTAATACGAGAGTGGACACTAGAGAACAAATGTGTACAATTCTCAATATAATGACTGAGGCCTTGAATGACAAATATTTAGGACTGCCGGCCAATGTGGGTTTAGATAAAACCGATTGTTTCCAATACTTAATCGATCGTATTGTTCAGAGAATTAGTGATTGGAAGAAAAAACTTCTGTCGGCTGGAGGAAAGGAGATCTTACTTAAAGTGGTTGTTCAAGCTATTCCCACCTATGCAATGTCGGTCTTCAAAATTCCTATAAAAAATTGCAAAGAAATTACTGACGCGATGGCGCATTTCTGGTGGGGAGATGAGAACAACCAAAGGATGATGCATTGGATGGCTTGGTGGAAAATGTGTGTACCCAAGAACCAAGGAGGAATGGGTTTTCAGGATATCCATTGTTTCAATTTGGCTATGCTTGCTAAACAGGCTTGGCGTCTTCTCGAGAATCCGGATTCTCTATGTGCTACTATTTTGAAAGTCAAATACTATCCTGACGGTGATTTGTTGAATACTGACCTGAAGAAGGGATCTTCCTTCACCTGGCAAAGTATTATGGCGAGTGTGAGCTCCCTGAAGCGTGGTCATATTTGGCGAGTAGGAAACGGGCAGAATATTGACATTTGGGAGGACGCATGGATTCCAAATTGTGCAAACCGTAAAATTGTTACCCCTAAGGGAGGCCAGTCGTTACAGAAGGTAGCAGATTTGATTAATCCAATCCTAAATAGTTGGGATGAAGATCTTCTCAGACAGACTCTATGGCCTATTGATGTTCAGCGAGTGCTTACGATCCCGATATCGCAGCATGATATGCGAGATTTTGTAGCTTGGAATTTCACAAAAAATGGGATGGGACGTACCACGGTCAATCCTATTTGGGCGAGGATTTGGAAACTTGCTTTTCCAGCAAAGGTTAAAATATTTATTTGGCGCACACTTCACGGCACTATTCCGTGTCGTGTTAACTTAGCTAATAGACATGTGAAAGTCTCGCCTAAGTGTCCTGCCTGCTCATCTGGGCCAGAAGACACAAAACATTTGTTGTTTCTATGTGACAAAGCAAAAGAAGTCTGAAGAAGACTAGGGATGGACGATATTATCGATAAAGCTTGTAAAATAGACTATGCGGGTGAGGCAATCTTGGAATATTTACTTTCATTACCAGATCAGGAACTATGTATTATGGGCACTCGTAATGTGCGTGACATGATTGCCATATCAGCCTGGTACTTGTGGTGGGAAAGGCGTAAATTGGTACACAATGAGACTACTCAGAATGCACAACAGATATCCATGGGGATACACGCTCTCACTGCCGATTTTGTTAATGCCTCCTCGCCCAAGGCTTCCATGAAAAGAGGATGGTCTAACCCCCCGTCGGGATTTGTTAAACTTAACGTTGATGCTTCTTTTGACCACGACCTTCTCAGGGGTACGATCGCGGTTGTCTTAAGAGATGACAAAGGTAGGTTCATCGGTGGGGGAAATGGTAAGATTGACTGGTGTGCAGATGTGTTGATGGCTGAAGGTTTGGCGTTAAAATTTGGCCTATCGCTTGCACAAAGGACGGGTTGTAATCGCATAATTATTAAATCGGATAATATGGAGGTGATCGAGACCATGAACAAAGGAGGACGATCTTCGAGGGCAGCAGCTGCAATTTTTTATGACTGTTTTCACTTAGCTTGCAATTTTCCTATTTCTAGATTTGAGCATTGTAATATAGAAGCAAATAAAGTCGCTCATGAACTTGCCAAGTTGGCTAGATTTTCATTCATTTCTAATTGGTTTGAGGAACCACATAATGCAATTGTACCAATCCTCATACACGATGTAATGATTATTTCTAATGAATAAAGCTCGAACTTTCTTTCAAAAAAAACTGAACAGATGAAATTGCACCACTAATCTGGAACAATAACCACTTAAGCAAAAGGAGTCCCAAGGGGGTGGTTCCCCATGATTTCTTTTTAGATGATGCAAAAAAATTAATCAGTTCCAAAATGATTAAGGCGCTTATATCACATTACAGAGTCTAGGAAACCTAGCCTCAGGAACTAGGATAATGGGTTACCAACACAACATCTACACAAAGTGCAGAAGATGACCTTCAGTCTAATCACTAATCATGTAAGATGAGACCGGATTCGCTCATATCTCGCTAAGGTACTCTAGAAGAGATTCGACCTCTTGCCTCAGCGCAGCGATCTTCTGCTGCTGGGAGGAAATCCGGTTTTCTATGTCTTGCCCGCGCTGCTTCTTCTCGACGCTGTCAACCACGGTGGCATGCCTCGCCATGAGCTTCTCCTGCATCTCCCTCTCCTTCGCAACCAAGTCCTCTAGCTGCAGCAACAATGCACAAAAAGTATGATTTATTTTTGGTAATCAGAATAAATGCGGAAAGGCGGTCAAGATTCAGATTGCACGACATGGCAAGGTCAGATATGTTTCTCAATTTCTTTTTTTTATATACGACATAAATGCAGTCGCAGAAGTTTGATGAGCAAACCTTTGGCCATATCTGATAAGACTGAGGGGATGACTGTACAGATAACAACAGCGGCTTCAGCTCTTTCGCTAATTCCTTAAACTGTGCATCAGCGGCTTTACGAGCTGCTTTGCAAGATTTAGCGTCTCCAGACCTAGACAAATCGTGCAATGATGTCTCTAGCTTATCATGAACAGCTAAGCACTGGTGAAAGATGCCCTGGATTTGCTGAACAGTGGCTTGCACCTGCACCAGGAGAACAAAAGAGCCATCAGAAATCAGCACTGCACGATACTAAAGTTATATGATCAAAACAGTACAGAAAAAACTGCACAAAGATGACAACAAACTCTTTATTTACAAGGAAAAAAACATTATTCATTATTCCAACACATAAACTTAAGGTCAATCCGGTTTAGGAAGTGGTCATGTCTCCTACCTACTAATCGTCGGGTTCAAATTTGATCTGCAATAATAATATTTTCCATGGCTTTTCAACTAGATGCTTGTTTTCTTTATATTTTAAGAAACTTGATGTTCAGTTCCAGTTAACTTATCAAACTGGCCTTGCCCTTCTAGCACCCTGAACTTTCACTAGTGTTTTATTACAGTTCATTTTATTTATTCCATCATAAAGGTTCTGGGCTAGTGATTCAGAAAGTAGTTTGGCACTTCCCCAAACATTTCTTAGAATAATAACCCTGCCTGCAGCATGGCCCTCAAATCCCAATGCCACCATAACAAATATCACAGCAGTAGAACTAGACTAAACAACCTTTTGGGAAATCATCCAGTCCTTCAATGCTTTCCTAGTTATAAGTTATTACATTGCTCCACAAATATTTGTCACCTTCTGAGTTGTAAGTTAACTTTGTACTCCCTCTGTTCGAAAATAAGTGTCTCAACTTTAGTACAAAATTATACTCCCTCCGTTCGTTTTTATAAGGCGGTTTAGACAGCTGGTTTTGAACTGTTTAGAGCACTGTCTGAACAGGCTTAAACGTCTTATATAAGTGAACAGAGGGAGTACTAAAGTTGAGATACTTATTTTGGGACGGAGGGAGTATATTTTTCCTGAGTCCTTGATCCAAATAATTTGGAGAGGATTGAGGCTTAAAGTAATTGTACCTCATCCCATTGCAGCTTTGCCAGATAAGAAGGAGAGTTCTTAGAGATTGACATGTCAGTGTGCATGTAGGCAATACATGCAACAAACAGGAGGAAGAAGCCAGTAATCAACATCATCGGCTCTATGAGCAACGAGATGTTATTGAATTTGTAGTACACCTGCGCAAAGGAAAAAAAATGTTAGCTACAGTTCACAACTTCACATAAAACACTGCTTAGGTATCAGTATACACAAACAACTCACAGAAAGCATTGTTGATAACTAGCAGCTTTAAGTATTGTTTCATGTGATAAGAACTAGTCTTATAATCCTTTTACAGATTATTTATTCAGTTTGACCAATAATTTACACAGTTTACAATTTTCATCGTGCAAGTGTGCAAACTACTGGCACAACAATAGTTCTGAAGACAAACCTGGAAATGCAAATTATGCTCTGGAATAACATCAGGCTTTTCCAAGACAAGAACTGGCCTTCCAGCAATGTCAAGGTGTGAATACTTCACCTGCACCACACATCACTTTTGTTACAACGATGAATAGGATGAACTAGTTATTCAGTTATATATCATCCAACGGGGGATCACCTCTTGCCATTGATTTGTTGGAAATGGAGCTGAAACATCAATATCCTTTGAACCTTCAGGTAGAACCACCTGTCCGAAAAGAAAGATATATACAAGTGTAAGAGGGAAGTAATGCAAAATTATTCACATTACTGGAAGCGCCTGCGCAGATAAAATCAATAGTGATTGATGTCAAGTTCAGGGAAACATGGCCAAATTGATATTTTCATGTGTGTTAAGAGGATCTAAAGCTTGGGGCTTTCCTAAATAAGTACTGATTTTATGTCAATACCAAAGAAATAGTCAAATGATATGAAAATTAGGTCTGGTACAGTGGAACTCAATAGATCAAAGAAAAGGGGGGAAATGAAAACCCATATTCCTGATGATACTGGTTTGATGCAACTGACCGCATACCTTTACGATGAGCTTTTCTATGAGAATCTCCTCCATTGGAGAACCAAATGTGATATTGAGAAATCTCTTTCCATCAGCACTGAAAACAAAGTCTTGAAGAGGTAAACCATAACCAATAGTAAAGGTTGTTTGCCAACCACCAAACAAGGGAAACCTCGGTTCAATTTCCAGTTGGGTCTGCAATAAGATTGTTGGACATGTAAAAGCATTCAACATACATGAGTTGCGCTTTTGTTGGGAAATTTAACCATAACAAATGAAATAAATAGCAGCAGTACCTTCTTCGAATCACTCCATAAGTGTGATGTTGAAATATTACCGATTTCATCTCTGTAATAAATAGAGTGGGCCCTTGCAGGCAATCTAGCAATGAGATGCCTAAATGATGAAACCCCTCTTGCATAAGGTCTAGACTGGTAGTCAAGCCTACAAACAGAAAAACAGAATTAGATATTTCTGGTCATGACTTCTCAACGCACGTACAAGTTAAGCTACTTAAAACAAAAAAATTGAACAGAGATAAACCTGGAGAATTCACCCTTCAGTCTGGCACCACCATGAACAATGTTGTAATGTTCTGTAATCTGTACATTGCCCCAGTGAGATATCTCAATTTCCCTTATAAGCTCCTTTGCAACTGCAAATGGGTTGTTGTTCTCAAAGTGCACAATAATAGGGTTGTAGGAAAACGGGGGAACATCTTCATACGGTCCATATTTAAGCTCGGAATCCACAAGTTTTGTGTTTCCATATTTTGTGTATGATTCAACCCTTCCACCAGGCAATCTGATACTAAGCGTCTGGACTTTAACAGGGTAAGGGGACAGATAGTGAGAACTATCCTGAAAGACAACAAGCTGCGAATCGGCTTGGGTGATCTCTTCTGGGAACGGCTGGAGAAAGTGTGTAAATACAGTCAAGACATCTAAGTGAAGAATCTTCCCCTTTGTCAAAGGTTTGTGTAACGATGCTGAAAAGAAGGTTAGTTCTGGGGGAACACCAGAAGGCTCAACAATTTCAATCGGAAGAATACTACTGAGACCCTTCACTTTTCCCTCGGTACCGAATGCTCTGATCGCTGCCAGGTTTTTTGCTTGGATGTTGGGAAAAGCCAGTAAGACTTTGGAGACAGGCTCCGAGCCAGCATTTTCAACCTGAAATCAATGGGTATATAAGTAACATCAGCATTCCGACGTGACAAATAGCACAAACAGATTATTAGAATAACGCTGGCAAGAAACATGTGCACTTCACAACGGAATAATTCTAGTTAATGCTACTTAAGGATTTTAGATATATAGCCCCTATTACCGATATTCTAATACAGTGACCTATTTTGCATTCTGGTAAAAATATTCACGGCTGAGACCGTACGTTTCTCAGTTCTGAGAATATGTTTGTGGATACTGGTGACCATTGAGGCAGTGCCCATTAGCATGAAGTAACGAAGGCCTCAGATTCATGAAATGCTCACTACATGAACCACATCGCAGCATGTCAATCAGGCAAACGTGACACGCACAAAAGCATTACCACTCCCTCCGTCTGACAATATAAGAGCGTTTTTGACACTGACACTACACTAGTGTCAAAAGCGCTCTTATATTGTGTTGGGACGGAGGGAGTACTTGTGTAGGTTAACAGGATGGAACACTGAGCTGGACGACTAAATTCAATTCCCACAGCAGGAGTAGAGCGCAACAGCGTACCTTGAGCGAAGTGAGGACGCGGACGATGTGCGAAGTCAAATCAACCTGCAACGCGAGAGAAGATCACAAACGACCATCAGATCCGAGACGTCAACAGCGGCGGGTGCTGAGATCTGAGGAGCGGGCGTGGGGAGTGGGGAGGGCACTGACCTTCCGATCCGCCCTGGAGATGACGAGATCGGCGCGCGCGGCGGAGGCGAAGACGGCGACAACGACGACGAGGAGCGCGGCGAGGCGGAGCGGAGGCGCCATGTTCGGCGGCCAGATCGCGTCGCGGGCGTTGGTTTCGCGGCGAGATGGGGTTGGACCTGAGCAAGAAAGGCTTTAAACCCTCGTCGGGCTCGGTCGGACTCGGACCCGTGTGCCCGTGGGAGAAGACAAGAGTATGACGTGTGTGTAGCCGAGATTTTGGGTGGTGCGACCGGACCACTTTGCTGCGACTTCCGACTGGCTATCCGGTCTGGCTCCACCGGTTCACCGTCTCTCTCCCCCCTCTCTCGCATCGCTACCTCCGCCGGCGTCGCTCCCATCTCCGACCCCCCGGTGCGGCGGCGGTCCGCAGCCTCTGTCGCGCGCCGCTGTAGGCCTCGCCGTGGGAGATAGAGTAGGCGCGCGCCGCCTCGACGGCCTCCTCGCTCCTCCGCGGCTACCACGACCTAGCTCGCCGTCGGTCAGCACCAACAATCCCACCTCGTAGACAGACCAGACTCTCCACGCGCGGCCCCGCCATGGGCGCCGAGGTCGCCCAGATCAGCGCCTTCACCGCCGCAGCCGCCCACGCGCTCTGCCTCGCCGGCCTCGCGGCCGCCCACTTCCTCGCCGGCCGCGGCGCCCTCGTCTCCGACCCCGCCCACGCGCTCCGCCTCCTCGTGGTATGCTCCCTTCCCCACTTCTCACCCCAACAACGCTTCCCACGTGTCTTCTGACACGGATGGATGCTTTTTCTGTAGGTCTGTGAGGCGCCGCTTGTCATCGTGGTGTTCAGTCTGCTCCGGCGAGATCCCAAACGCTGCTCGGTTTGTTGCATCAACTGTTTCTTCCTGTTCCCATACCAACTTCATATATTTTGTTCAGTGATATAAGGTGATTTTGTTTCTTCGATTGCAGTTCCTTAAGGCCGCTGCATGGGGATTGCTTGGCTTGCCCATAGGTCAGTTCTCCTTGCTGCGTTTGCACTTTGATCCATTGCGTTTGCGCAAGGAGAGACTTCTATCCGGTGTGAAGAATATGGTGCTCGTAGGATATCACGCGTTGAAAAACCTCAATGCTGAATCTGAGTCATTAGCTAGTACTGACGACTTAGTAATATATGTTGATCTGCTCTTTGGAATAGCAAGAGGCCAAGCTGAGTTAGTATGTTAGGACCTGCCTGTCTTTCTGCTTTTCATTTATTTATCATTATGATACATGCTTCTCTCTGCCAGGGGCATTCCTAAATGCATTTGGTGCAATTGTTCTTGGCGCACCTGTTGGAATCAAGTAAGTTCCCACTGACAAGGTCATGTATGGTTGTTAGTCCCCGTGATGCACGCTAATTAGGAGTCATCACTAGAATAACCATGTACACTGTTAGTTGAACATTAGTTTTTTTATAATACCTCATCTGACGGGGTTGCACAAGGATATGTCAATTTAAACATAAAAGACTCATACCAACAATGACTTGTCCTTCGTCAAAAACTAATGCCTTGTCTGATGAAATTTTCACATTTTTAGGTACTGGATAGCGACAATCTATTGGTCAAGTCTTATGTCCCTGTTCACTGTAAGTGGCATTTGCTGTGCTTTTACTTATTCTTGAATGAGTACTTCAGCACAACAAGATTGACAACTGAAAAATATTAGACTTGCTGGTCTTGTGCTCATTCTTCTTTGCGGTTACTATCTCCGTAAGTAAATATAAGATGTTTTTGCAGTTCAATTCGTAACTAAATATAAGACGTTTTTGCAGTTCAACACGTGGCATTATTTACTATAATGTACTTATATTTAGTTAGAGGTAGTATTATTTACTATAATGTACTTGCATAACTGAGGCATGACAAGCTAAACGCGTGGCATTGCAGTTTGTTCCAGCAGCATGTGTCTTTGGAGCATCCAAAGTGGATTGGCAGAATGCGCTTTCTCATTCTATGTATATTCCTGAATCCTAAATAAGTGCTATTGTGATGAGTTCATTCCATAGAGAGTTTTTATTGTCATTGCCCTGTGCTTACTGATACTTTAGTTGATTTGTGTTTTTGTATGTCAGTTATTGCACATCATCCAATGTTGTGGACTACATGATCTCTGTGCCTTCTCATGGAGCTGTAATAGGAGCGTGGTTTGGTGCTTGGCCTATGCCCCTTGACTGGGAGAGATCTTGGCAGGTAAAGATACTGACTCTGACTTTTTTTGAATACCTATGGGACGACCGGACGAGTATCATGAAAGACAGGATCTCGTAGAGATGTTTATGCATATCCAGTAGGTAACATGATAACTTAAAGACTAGCTCGTGGACTAACTATTCAGAGTGGTGATGCAAAATGCATTAGTTTGTCTGATGCTCTCTCGTGTGTCGAATGCTGCTGTTGGAACTAGTCTATATTACCACCCCCATTTTTTTTTCCATGCATTCTACTTCCTCCGTTCCTAAATATAAGTCCTTTTAGAGATTTCAATACGAACTACATACGGATGTATATAGACCCACTTTAGAGTGCAGATTCACTTATTTTGCTCCTTTATGTAGTCTATATTGGAATCTCTAAAAAGACTTATATTTAGGAATGGAGTGAGTATTTTCAATGTAGTATTTAGCGGCACATGGATGAGACTTCCTCTTCTGTGCCTTACAATTGACTGTCTGCTCTTATTGTCCCCACCTTTACTTTGCAACTCATGTCTCTTTCCTTTTATCTTTCTTAGGAATGGCCAATATGTGTCACTTATGGCGCAATTGCTGGGCATGTGATTGGCATGTTAGTATCGCTGATCCTCATAGTTGCTCACAAGAGAAGAGCTCGTGTCAAGGCTGACTAGCCTATGGATGATGAATACCTTTTTTCCTTTAATGATTTACGCAGGTTATACTATAGATTGTTTCTTCCCAAAAAGCAATGTACTTTTGGTTAGATTTCCAGTTGAGTCAATGTACTGGTGCCTTCCAGTAGCTTGATACGTGTATTACATTAGTGGCACTCGTTTACCTTTTTGGGGCTGAAGATTATTTTCTTCAGAGCTCTTTCTTATGTTATGAGACTGATTGCCATTTGGTATTTTTTAGAGATGAGAGGGTTTTTGTTTGTGCTTAGCAGGTTAAATTTTTTGACTCAGTAAAAATTTGTATTTCTTATTGTACGAATCATGACATCCTATGTTGGCTATACATTGGACTAACATCAATACAGAAACTTGTCTCATCCCTGGCTGAAGGAAAAATCTGCACTGGGAATGTCGACATCGAGTGCCGACGACGAGACCGACCTTCTCCTGTCAGCAGGATTTAGTCTGTGCACTGGATGCGCCACCACAACCGGGTACATGTCCCTAGCCTCCTCCATGGCCCTTGGCGAGGTTGGCGTGCTCTGGGGATCGTCGGACCGTCCCATGCCCTTGTGAAGCAGGTGCACTGGCGACGAGCCCCGGCTAGGCATGGGCGACGCCCCTCGGCTGGGCGTCGCGTCGCCGATCATCTGCGCCATCAGCATGTCCGTGTCTCGGACCTTCTTCTTCTCCTTGGCCGTGTTCCGCCAGTTTGTCAGCGCCTTGGCCGTCTGCTCGTCGAAGATGGACCTCTTCATGTTTGATCCCATCTGCAACCCATCACACCGATTACATGATTAAGGCTGCTGTTTCTCCTCTCCCAGAGCAATTGTTCAGACATCTTCATCAACGGCTTTATTACCTGTGTGACGAGTGCGTAGAGCGGGAAGGTGATATAGCTGCAGAGGAACTGAAGAGCCAGCCCCAGCACGACCTTCATGATGCTCAGCCCGATGTGCATATGGAAGCATTTCTTCAAGCCGGGCGTGGCCTACGAACAAGTAAATCTCCGTCAGTGCAGTTCATCAGCACTACTTGGTGCCTTGCATCCCTAACTGAACTGCCAATTACTGGTGCATACCACTGTCCACACGAAATGTGCCATCTGAAACGCGTTCTGGAATAGCGTCAGGTGTATGAAGAAGAGGACCCAGTCGGGGCGGTGGAACCAGAAGAACTTGTTGCTGGGCTCAACCACGGGCGCCCCCTTGATGACGCTCGCCCGGTCCTGGATCTCCAGGGCCATCTCCATGATGATCATCTCCAGCTTGGTTCCAACACACAAGAGGATCTGAGAAAGACAAGGCAGACAATGACATTTTCAATTAAGGTGTGGTTTCGCATTGCAATCAAATGGGGCTGGCTGTTGCCTTCGACGGAGAAATTCGCACTTACGACGAGAGGGATGAAAGAAATCCAGGTGAGCGTGCCGATCCCTGCCAGCAGAAAGAAGGGGAAAAGAAAGGTTAGAAAATGAACGGTGGTTACGAGACAAATTACAAGTGTTTTAGCAAGGTCCATACCGTCAATGTCAAGGAAGAGGGTGAGGATCGCCACACACCACAGCGGGAGGCTGCGAAAAGAGGCCAAATGTGTCAAGATCACGCAAGGAAGACCAGCAGGAGCAAAGACCATGACGCAGCAAACTGATAGTATTGTATCATGTGGAACTTAAGCAATATCATATGGAGCCTGGCGGCAATTGTATAGTCGTATCCATGGAATGTTGTAAGCTACCTGATGCCAACGACGACTTTGAAGTCGTCCTCCATGGACCTCTTGATGTACTTGTGGAAGTCGAACTTGCTGTTATGCGACAAATGCGCCTGCGCGGAATCGTGGAAAGAGAAGACATGAGATCATTGGTGTCGGAAATATACTTATTTCAGAAGCGTCGCGGCAATGGCTGACGGAGCTAGAAGGAGGGGGGCTTTTTTTGGTTGTACGTACGTTGATGAAGCCTGCCCTCAAGGTGAGGTAGTCCACCTTGGTGACCGACCTGAAGAACTGCCTGAAGAAGGCCACCACCCATCTGACGCCGGGGGTGCTGGAGAGGCCCAGGTGCCGCTTCACGAACGACGTCTGGTGCGTGAAGCGGAACCGCGCAGGATCTGGAAGCACGGGAAAGAGAGAGAAAACATGTCATCAGTTCACTCCTCTGATCGTGCCTGCCTGCGTGCGTTTGTAAATGCATCAATCAGGTTCCATTTCGGAAATTGTCTGACCATTTGCGAACTGGTATTCCAGGGAGGCGGTCTCTGTCTCCCATTTCTTCCAGGTTCTCATCTGCAGCAGGAAAGAAGAGTACGCCGGGGCAGGTTAAGGATGGGTGGTAGCAGTTTTACCGAGGACAGACGCGCGGTAAAAAAGAAAGAAAGAAAGAAAGAAAGGCTCACTTTGAGACGGCTTAGAGCCATGATGATGACGCTGTAGGTGACATGGAAGACGGCGAGCACGAAGATGAATATGTGCAGCTGGTGCAAGCTGCCCGTGGACATGAGCGACACCTTGCCCTGCCAGAAAAGCACGCGCCACACCAGTTAGGCCAAGCCAATCAGGAAGAAAACAACAAGAAGAAACTCCGGCCGGCCGGAATTTGTTTGTGTTTTTGTTCCGGCTCCGACAGGCTCACCTGTTTGGCGCAGTAGTAGTCTTTGTACTTGCTCTTGACGGAGCCAGGGGGCAGCTTGCAGGGCCGCATGATGCTGGCGGCCTTCTCGGAGATGCATATCCCGGAGATGGGGTCCTGCGTCACGGCGAGCAGCAGCGAGATGAAGCCCACCAGCATGAGCTCCGCCTTGATCTTCTCCAGCGCCTCCGCCAGCGCGTTCTTGTGCCGCTTGTGGAACCACTGCTTACACACGCCAACAAGGAGGAAGCCATGAGCTGAGTCTGACTGGGGCAGACACTCATTTACTTTTTCCGGGAAGGAACTTACATGGCCGAGCTTATGGAGCGCGTGCTCCAGGAGGACGGACACGATGATCATGACGGCGAAGACGAGGGCCACCGCCCAGGACGGCGTCTCCGGCAGCGTCCTCGCTGGGGGGTACTCGTCGTCGTCCGCCATCGGTCCCCGAGCGCAACCTCTTTCCTTGTCCGGAGACCCAGCCGCCGGTCGTCTGAGCCAACGAGGTACCTACCTGGCCGGGTATCTATTCTACGTGGCCGGCCGGCCGGAGCAAGAAAGGAAATGGAAAGCGTACGTACGCAGGTACGTTGTGTGTTGGCGAAGTGTGGGCGTGGCAACCGGGTGGGAGGGAGCTGCCGCGCGGGGCCTTTTATCGGCGCGGCGCGGGCGCGCGGCGGCCGGGTCAAACCGCGTGCGTGCGCGCCTGCGCGCCGGCCGGGTGGCTCGGCAGCGGCGCGCTGCGGAGCGGGAGACCTGCCTAGAGCTGATACGAATGTCGAGTGGCGGGTTT
>NC_041387.1:624512739-624517288 GCF_002162155.2 Triticum dicoccoides
TACGAGCTATGTTTCCTTTTTTTTTTTTTGAGGGATCGAGCTATGTTTCCTAGCGCGAGGTTGGACGGGGTGGTTGATCCAGTGATGGCACTCTGGGTGCTCGGCCGGCACCGGGCCGGGGCGAGGGGGAACACCCGGTCGGTCCCGTAGTATTTTTTGACAGAGACGGTCACTTTACTTGTAGTATTATTTCTCAAAAAAATACTAGTAGTATTTTTTTTCTATTTTTTCCTTTAGGGAATCCGTAGTATTATTCTTGACTACTCCCTCTGTTCCTAAATACTCCTATATTTCTTTTTAGAGATTCCAACAAAAGACTACATACAGAGCAAAATGAGTGAATATACTCTTAAATTTTGTATATATACGTCCGTATATAGTTTATAGTGAAATCTCTAGAAAAACTTATATTTAGAAGCGGAGGGAGTAGTTTTTTTTTTGTTCTTGTTGCCATCGTTTGACTAGTATATCTATATCTGGCCATAGTTTTGTCCCGCGTAGGTAAGGTTACTTGGAGATACTCCTAGCTAAGCAGGACAAAAGCCGACGCGTCTGGCTAGCTTGCTGGTTATCGGGATCATCAACGCGGGCGGAGAAAAAAAAACTGACGTTAAATTAGGACGGAGAGTTCGTTGGGACCGGCAAGGAAACGGCAAATGTGCTGCCCCGTTTCTTGGGGAATCGAATTGTGTGACGTCGGATCACTTTCGTTGGGTTGATTGATTTGATGCTGCTCGATCGGAGACCCGTTCGCGCCAAAGTTTTACGTGGAGAAAATGACGCGAAACATGTATTGTGCGCGTGAGAAAGGTAAGGTAAAACGAACACGGGTTTACGGACCACGGTTACACGTAGCCACACGTTGGTAGAGGCGAGAGGTCAACGCGACTGACTGTTCCCGCCGGCGAGCCGCGCGTCGGGTGGTGGATCAGGTCGCCGGCGCCTGGTAGGCAGGGGCGTGGCACCTTCGAGCGGGTCGGGCTCGTACCCAGACGGTCGAAACATTCACCGGCCGGGACGTGCGTGCACGATGGCTAGCCTGGTGCTCCCATCGAGTTAGTTTTTCATACGGAGAGCCATTGTTAATCGCCAGCGGTTGACGTGAGAGTAATTGCTAATTGGACAAGCATAGAGTATTGCTGCATGTATTCCTGTTTTGGACTTGATTAATGGGGACGGAGAATCTGTTGGGACGGACCAAACGATCGAAAAGGGCAAAACTGTGCCCGCCTTGCCTCTTCCCCGGCCGAGAAAAACGATGGGTCGATCGATCGAATTGTGTGACGTCCGACTTCCTCCATGCTTCATTTCGAAGCATGAATGGTTTTTTTTTTAAATGGAACACCCAGATTCCATAAATCACACGGGCGCAGGCAAAACGCTGGCCATCTGAACGTTTACATCATCAGGTAGGGCATCAGCCCAAACTTGCCGGACCATCAGTCGGCTGGCACCGTATGCCGCTAGAGCATGCGCTAACTGTAGTTTACGACGTTATATATAAACATGTACTGTACGACGTGGACGTGAAAGTTACTTAATGGTTCTTGTAAGCCCTGCTGCATGCGCACGTTTATATTTAGCCAAAGCGTGCACGGTTCCGTCACTGCAGGCAAACGGGCCCGTCACGTATACGTGGCGCACTCCTGCTCGCTTGTGGTCTCGTACTGTGCCAAGCAAGTTGCGACGACTTGCACAGGTCGGTCGACGTGGCATCCCAAGTTTGACTGCTCATGGTCGGTCCCCTGCGTGGAGAAGTCGACCACGCCGCTCCGGCGAAGTGGGCGTTTCAACCAGTGGAGTACGGGCCTGATGGAGCGGGTCAAGTCAAATGGAGCGTTGACTGCATTTGTGTGGCTGCTACTTTTTTGCGGACTTGTATATGCAGGATATACTATTCTTAGCAGCGGTCCATCCATGTGATCAGTGATCTGCTGCTAGTATAGTGCTTAAACGGACGAGATCAAGTCACTGGTCGCCGAATTAACGATCGGATCCGGACCGTTTCTTCTGATCGGGGAAAGTTAATGGCAGGTTTGAATTTCAACGAGGCGAGATGATTTGGCCTAGCCGGTACCTTTGTAGTACTAATCAGCCTCTGTTTATGTGGCTACTAGGTGCAATCCGAGATGCATGCATGGAGATCTGCTTGACGGCACACCCTGATGGGATGGATGGCCCGATCCACTAATATAAGGTGACGGTTCGTCGCTTGTTCCTGTAGTTGACGCTACTGGTTCATGAATGGAAGGAAGCTCAGGGTACACTGCTTTGACATTGCTCATTTTTTTTATGCGCGCCATCCTCATCCGGATCTTATCTCATGCGCGCAACCGCACAAATATAGTAGCACAAGAATGTGTCTTTCTTGGCTGATGATGGTCCGGCGGCGGCTGCTTACCAAGAGATCAAGCCCATGAAACGGTGCTCAGTCTTGTCTCGGCGACTTTGCACTTGCAGCGCTGCCCTCGTGTGACCAATATGCATGGTCCTAATATATATATAGCAGCAAATGAACAAGCAAGGTTGTCAGAATCGCGATTCTGTTGTACGATTCTACGATTTTACGATTCAAACTAACCCCTCTGATTCTATGATTTTGGTTCATAGAATCTACGTTTTCACGATCCTGATAGTGAAGATTCTATGATTTGTGATCCTGCCATTGGAGCTCCGATCCGATTCAGAATCGCGATTCTGACAACCTTATAAACAAGCATCTTGTGAGATAAAACGAGACTGGAACAGATCATGAGGAACGACCAAGTTAATGAGTCCGGGCCACATGCTTCTGTTATGAGCAGTGGATTGAAATCAAAGCAGAAATGTCATGGCATTCTGGAATCTATGCTAGTAAATCATAATATTTTTTTATTGGCAAGTAGCCAGAACCCTAAACAGACATGCTGAATCTAGTGGCTCCTCCGAATTTATGATGATGTGGAGGTTTCCTCTAACCTGCTCTGTGCCCAGTCATGTACGTACTGTTTCACAACTTGTGTGTGCTGTGGGCACCCAAAACATGCCTGTCATGTTGTTTATGGCTAGCTATACATGATCAAAGCCCTCGCGAAATAAAAGAGCTACGGGGGAATCACTTTCGTGTCATTGTCCTACTCTCTGATCTGGGTTGAATTTCGTATTACTAGCTCTGAGAATTTAAGATGTGATGTGAGGGTTTCCGGGATTTTTCTATTTCTTGTGCTTATCTTCACTAGAACTGTAGAAGCGAGTCCAGCAGGTCGCATGTGTACAAGGTTTTTTTGGGCACCAGTACACCACGAACGTGTGCCGTTGTTCATGAGTATACTACTACCTTGCGGCCGCCAGGGGCGCCAGGGGCTTTTATATCCAGGTATTGAATTTGATCGATGACGTGCTGGGTTTGTGTGACTGTGAGAGTTACGGGATTGTGTTTGGTTGCTCGTACACTTTTTAGTCACTTTGCATACTTGTCCGGCTAGGGTCTGGTTAGATAAAAACCATCATCTGCATGTTGATTGATTGCCTGCATATTCTCTCACTGCATCGTAGCAACGCCTCTACGCACTGTATTTGGTTGATCGCATTATCTGTGCTCATACGAGTGCACGATTGTTCGGCTGCATACGAGTATAGAGTTGTGCTCACCTTGTACCCTAATTGATGAGCTTACTCACTACTATTACACCTTACACACTGAGCACGCCAACGCCACAACACTGCAATGACGATGAACTAGATGAAGATGATGAAGTTCTTCGGTCCAAACTGAAGATCCACTTTGCCAACTTCAACACTCCTGCATGTGATGTCCTGCAAGTGCACATGGTTTAGCTGTACCTTTTCCCAAGTAAGAGTATCGATCCCATAGGAAGCACATGAATCGATCTTTCATCCTTTGGATGTCGCAAATAGTATGCCTGTAAGTTCTGAGCGATCCAAAGCAGAAGTACCATAATGGAAATGATGTGGCAAGTGTTGGGGAACGCAGTAATTTCAAAAAAATTCCTACGATCACGCAAGATCTATCTCTAGGTGATGCATTAGCAACGAGAGGGAAGAGTGTTGTCTACGTACCCTCGTAGACCGAAAGTGGAAGCGTTTCAATAAAGCGGTTGATGTAGAACGTCTTCGCGATCCAATCGATCCAAGTACCGAACGTACGGCACCTCCGCGTTCAGCACACGTTCAGCTCGATGACGTCCCTCGTACTCTTGATCCAGTTGAGGCCGAGGATGAGTTCCGTCAACACAACGGCGTGGTGACGGTGATGATGATGCTACCGGCGCAGGGCTTCGCCTAAGCTCCGCAACGGTATGATCGAGGTGTGTAATTGTGGAGGGGGGCACTACACACAGCTAAAAGATCAACTTGTGTGTTCTAGGGTGCCCCCTGCCCCCGTATATAAAGGAGGGAGGGGAGGCCGGCCAGCCCTCCTTGGTGCGCCCCCAAAGGGGGAATCCTACTAGGACTCCAAGTCCTAGTAGGTTTCGGAGAGAGGGGGGAAGGAAGGAGAGGGAGAGAGGGAGAAGGAAAGGGGGGCCTTCCCTTGTCCTATTCGGACTCA
>NC_041387.1:624517600-624521626 GCF_002162155.2 Triticum dicoccoides
TATCCAAAACTTGTTCGGAACACTTTCGGTGTCCGAATATAGTCGTTCAATATATCAATCTTTATGCATCGACCATTTTGAAATTCCTTGTCACGTCCATGATCTCATCTGGGACTCCGAACAAACTTCGGCCATCAAAAACGCATAACTCATAATACATATCGTCAACGAGCATTATGTGTGCGGACCCTACGGGTTCGAGAATGATGTAGACATGACCGAGACACATCTCCGGTCAATAACCAATAGCGGAGCCTGGATGCTCATATTGGCTCCTACATATTCTACGAAGATCTTTATCGGTCAAACCGCATAACAACATACGTTGTTCCCTTGCCCGAGATTCGATCGTCGGTATCTCAATACCTAGTTCAATCTCGTTACCGGCAAGTCTCTTTACTCGTTCCGTAATACTTCATCTCGCAACTAACTCATTAGTATACCTGGCCAAACCTCGGGCCGGGCCTAGCCAAGCCCGACACAAAAAACTCAGGCCCGGGCCCGGCCCGGCCCGGCCATCGGGCCTGTGTTTCTGGGCCCGAGCCCGGCCCGAGCACGTAAAAGCCCGTCGGGCTTTGGGCCGGCCCGGCCCGACCTTCAGAAAATGGCAAAAACGACGGGCCCAGGCCCGGGCCGGCCCGAGCCCGGCCCGGGGGTAGCGTCGAGCCGGGTCGGGTCGGGCTTTTTCGGGCCGGGTCGGGCTTTTTCGGGCCGGGTCGGGTCGGGCTTTTTCGGGCCGGGCCGGTCGGGCCGGGCTTCCCATGGCCAGGACTACTCATTAGTCACAATGCTTGCAAGGCTTATAGTGATGAGTATTACCGAGAGGGCCCAGAGATACCTCTCCGAAACACGGAGTGACAAATCATAATCTCGATCTATGCCAACCCAACAAACACCTTCGGAGACACCTGTAGAGCATTTTAAAATCATCCATTTACATTGTGACATTTGATAGCACAAGGTGTTCCTCCGGTATTCGGGAGTTGCATAATCTTATAGTGTGAGTAACATGTATAAGTCATGAAGAGAGCAGTAGCAATGAAACTGTAACGATCATAATGCTAAGCTAATGGATGGGTCATGTCCATCACATAAGTCCCCTAATGATGTGATCTCGCACTACTAGAGAAAAGCTTACCAGTAGCGCTTGTTTTTGTGCTACCAGTAGCGCGGGTACCAGCGCTACTGCTACGGTGCTACAGCTATTTTGTAGCAGTAGCGCGTTTCTAGACTAGCGCTACTAGTAAGTTCAACTACTAGTAGCGTGTTTTTAGGCCAGCGCTACTGCTAACATTTATGTTTTTTTAATATTTTGGCGTTGTACATGTTTAAACAGATATATCTTTTATACAATAACAACTCATCATGAACTTGTCTGTTTAAATAGCATATTCATTACCAGTAGTGATCACCACCAAACAATGTTCGTCAATGAGACATCATATATATAACAAGTTGGTCACTAGTCATAATTAATCACAACTCCTCATCCTCCTCATCAACTCTAACACATTATAGCACATAATAACATATTCTACCTAGGACCTACTCCTCTCATAGGACCTACTCTACCCTCTCTTAGGTAAAATATTATAAAACAAGATAGGCATTGACTCTTCATTAAGGAAACTGAACTCTCCATAATGAAGAATGGAGATCATCCTGTCTCCAAGTCTTGGCCTACGCACAATGTTGCTTCCAAGTAGCTCTCTACGATGGTTGAAACATTTTTTCCAATCATTTATTATCATGGCTTCCTCGCTTTTAGAAATCCGGTATGGACAGGAGTGATGTGGATATTGTGGTTGACCTGGCCGTGGTGGCCGTAAGCTCATAACTTCAACGCGACCTCTTGGCAACATCAGATGAGGCACACAATCCATCAGGATTTTCTGTTCAAAAACATAGTAAAAACTTTGTAGCTAGCAATGTTCAAAGATGCATGGATGTCGTAATAGTAGAAAATTTTACCATGATATCTCCATTGATGTTACCGTAGCACACCGCGTGCACTAGTGGCACATATGGACCATAATTTTGAGGAATTCGATATAGCTATTGTAATTCTCAAGATTAGTAAAAAATGTGATAAGACAATCTTTCTCCGTATAAGTTAATTGTGCTTCATCATTGTAGTAGTAGGTTCTGTCTACCATCTTCCGTACATTTTTTGAAGAATGAAAATAAGCTGTCAATGGAAATAAGCTGTCAAATATTTTGAAATAAACAATATAAATTACTTAGTAAATATGTTTAAGAAACTCACACAGCGGTAGAACTGGAAGCGTGTCAACAAGGACCAAAATGGTCATATCATTTTTGTCGATGTCAGGATAACCAAGATCGAAGGTGAGAAGCATACCCTCATGAAAATCATACGCCTTGGAAAGGGCTTCCCAATTCGGGCAACCAAAATTGGATGAGTTCACAGAATTGTATAGTTTTACAGCAAAATCATAACCATGATGTGTCCTTAGTTGAATTATCTTTGTCTCCGTGCTTTCATGATCTTCAAAACCCATCTTCTCCAAGACATAGCGTCTTGCATGGCATGGGATAAGCTAGTCGAATTGTAAAAGACGGAAATTACACGTTGAAGAAGCAGAGAAGTCGTGCAGAAATAAAAAAACAATTGTCATCGTTGCGTACCGTATCAACATCAAAGGTCTCTTGGAGCTTGATGCTGAAGCGCCGACCTTCTACCAGGTGAGGCCTATCGCACATACCGCGCTTATCTTTGCAGTAATCGCACATAGCAAATTCCCTTTCGTCGTTAGACATTTCCTAATAGGTAATTAATAATCCATCATGAATACGTATGTAGTAGTTTGTAGCACAAACCGCGCTCATCTTTTGCATTCAATAAGCAAATAACTAATAGGTAATTAATAATCCATCATCGAATACATATATAGTAGTTTGTAGCAAAGATCATCATATAATATCACTAATGCATCTCGAATAATAGCTCCTCTAGGTTCAGTGGGCCGCGGTGGACACCCAAAGAGAAGGAACCATCACCGGATCATAGCTCCGGTGAGATCCCCAAATAATCTGCCAGGTATTGGAGAACCGGCCGTTCGCCAACGCAACCAAGTAGCGCTGGACGTGAGCGTTCTCCTCCGTGACATGGTGTTGAACCACCTGCGCGGGGGACTGAAGCCTCTCCACCGATGCAGGCCCACATGACCGCCACCAAAGAAGCTCCGGGTCGACGACGGGCTGGCTCCTCACTAAGCTGCGCTCACCAGAAGGTAGCACAACCCAGTACCAGCTCGGCGGAGCCCAGTCCCGGACATGGCCGCTCGGCTCAAGCAGGAGTCCTCCGCCGTGTCGACGACGAGGATGCGGGATAGGCATCATCGACATCGAAAAAAAATGCTTAATTATGAAAACAAAATTAATAAACACTTAGCAAAATTTGACATGACCTTTGCTAAAAACAGGACCAATCGAGCGCCTGAAATTTGCCAGAATGTAAACGAATCGACATTTCTGGCAAAACATAGGCCACTCGGAAAAATATGACATGTCCAAAATGTGACATGTTCAAAATATGACATGTCCACTGCAAATTTGCATATAACAGGAAAAATTGCTTTAACTAAAAAAATAACAACAATTGCTTTAACTAAAAAAATACCTAGAATTCTGTTAACTACACCTAAAACAACTAAAACACCTAAAATTCTGTTAACCACACCTAAAACAACTAAACCACCTAAAATTCTGTTAACTACACCTAAAACAACTAAAACACCTAAAACTCTTTTAAATACACTTAAAACAAATTCAACATTATTCTAAGAACACCTACATTATTCTAAGAACCTACCTTTTTAACTAAAACACCTACAAATTTAACTAAAACGCCTAAAAAATCAACTAAAACACCTACATTATTTAACTAAAATACCTACAAATTCAACTAAAACACCTAAAAATTAACTACTCTCTAATAACTATAACTAGGGAGGGAGGAGGAGGAGGAAGGAGGGAGGAGTATACCTCTCGGTGGAGGAGGGC
>NC_041387.1:624521812-624530397 GCF_002162155.2 Triticum dicoccoides
GGGGGGCAGGGGAGGAGAGCCGGTGCGGGGGGGGCTGGCAGGGGAGGAGGGCCGGTGCGGGAGGGCGGCCGGCAGGGGAGGAGGGCTGGCGCCAGGGAGGGCGGCCAGAGTAGGACGCGGGGGCGGCGGCCGGATCGGAGGACGACTAAGGGATTCGATCTGGTGTGAGCGTGTGAGTGTGAGTGAGGGAAAGGGTGGTCTGCGGGCCAGCACGGGAGGAAGCAGAGAGGTGGGCTTAGCGGCAGCGCGAGGTAGGCGGCCCAGCGCTATAGCTAAAGCTGCAATGGGGGCCCGAGAGCGTGGCCCATTAGCAGTAGCGCTGGCTGTGAAATCCAGGGCTACTGCTAACGTGCACCTGTAGCGATTGTGCTGGCCAGCGCTACTGCTAAATAGCAGTAGCGATGGGTATCTAACCAACGCTACTGCTAAATGTCTACCTATAAGCATTTTCCTAGTAGCGTCGTTTATCAAATGACAACACATGTTTATGGTTAGGAAACATAACCATCTTTGATCTACGAGCTAGTCAACTAAAGGCATGCTAGGGACAATATGTTTTGACTATGTATTCAGACATGCACTAAGTTTTTGGTTATAACAATTCTAGCATGAATAATAAACATTTATCATGATATAAGGAAATATATAATAACTTTATTATTGCCTCTAGGGCATATTTCCTTCAGTCTTTGATACGTCTCCAACGTATCTACTTTTCCAAACACTTTTGCCCTTGTTTTGGACTCTAATTTGCATGATTTGAATGAAACTAACCCGGACTGACGGTGTTTTCAGTAGAACTGCTATGATGTTGTTTTATGTGTAGAAAAGAAAAGTTCTCGGAATGTCCTGAAAATCCATGGAGACACTTTTTAGAATTAATAAGAATTTTTGGGCGAAAGAAATACATCAGGGGGCCCACGGCCTGTCCACGAGACAGGGGCGCCCCCCTGTAGGGCGCGCCCCCTATCTCGTGGCCCCCTGGACCTCCACCGACCTCAACTCCAACTCCATATATTCTATCTTGCGGAGAAAACAATCAGAGAGAAAGTTTCATCGCGTTTTACGACACGGAGCCGCCGCCAAGCCCTAATCTCTCTCGGGAGGGCTGATCTGGAGTCCGTTCGGGGCTCCGGAGAGGGGGATTCGTCGCCGTCGTCATCATCAACCATCGTCCATCACCAATTTCATGATGCTCACCGCCGTGCGTGAGTAATTCCATCGTAGGCTTGCTGAACGGTAATGGGTTGGATGAGATTTACCATGTAATCAAGTTAGTTTTGTTAGGGTTTGATCCCTAATATCCACTATGTTCTGAGATTGATGTTGCTATGACTTTTCTATGCTTAATGCTTGTCACTAGGGCCCGAGTGCCATGATTTCAGATCTGAACCTATTATGTTTTCATGAATATATGTGTGTTCTTGATCCTATATTGGAAGTCTATAGTCACCTATTATGTGTTATGATCCGACAATCCCGAAGTGACAATAATCGGGATACTTCTCGGTGATGACCGTAGTTTGAGGAGTTCATGTATTCACTATGTGTTAATGCTTTGGTCCGGTTCTCTATTAAAAGGAGGCCTTAATATCCCTTAGTTTCCACTAGGACCCCGCTGCCACGGGAGGGTAGGACAAAAGATGTCATGCAAGTTCTTTTCCATAAGCACGTATGAATAGTTATGGAATACATGCCTACATTACATTGATGAATTAGAGCTAGTTATGTGTCACCCTATGTTATAGCTATTACATGAGGAATCGCACCCGGCATAATTATCCATCACTAATCCATTGCCTACGAGCTTTTCATATATTGTTCTTCGCTTATTTACTTTTCCGTTGCTACTATTACAACTACTACAAAAACCCGAAAACTATTATCTTTACCTTTGCCACCGTTACCTTTATTATCATACTACTTTGCTACTAAATACTTTGCTACATATACTAAGTTATCCAGGTGTGGTTGAATTGACAACTCAACTGGTAATACTCAAGAATATTCTTTGGCTCCCCTTGTGTCGAATCAATAAATTTGGGTTGTACTTCACCCTCGAAAGCTATTGCGATCCCCTACACTTGTGGGTTATCAAGACTAATTTCTGGCGCTGTTGCCGGGGAGCATAGCTCTATTATCTGAGTCACTTGGGATTTATATCTGTTGATCACTATGAAGAACTTGAAAGACGCTAAAACCAAGATCTACCCCTCAACTACGAGGGGAGGTAAGGAACTGCCATCTAGCTCTGCACTAGATTCTCCTTCTGTTATGAGTAAGCTTGCGACACCTAAACCTGCTACTGCTATGAATTCTGATATGTCGCATGTTATTGATGATGCCACTTCTGCTATGCATGATGAAACTACTTCTGTGCGTGATACTACTTTCCCATTAGGTGAATTTCTTGATGAACAACTTGCTAGAGTTAGAGAGAATGAAATTACTGAAGATGCTATTACTGGTGATAGTGATGATGAAGGTTCTCCCAATGATTATATATTGCCTGTTGTTCTTGAGGGTTATGTTATGAATGAAGAAGCTGCTAGAGCTATCTTTGCTTGCAATGATAGATATGATCTTAAGAAATTATTAGCTAAATGGAAGCGGCAGTCTCTTAATGCTAGAATGAAACCTGACCCTGCTTTTGCTACTTCACCTATCTGTGTTACTGATAAGGATTATGAATTCTCTATTGATCCTGAGATTATTACTCTAGTTGAATCTGATCCTTTTTATGGCCTTGAATCCGAAACTGTTGTGGCACATCTTACCAAGTTGAATGATATAGCTACCCTGTTTACTCATGATGAAAGATCTCGCTATTTTTATATCCTTAAGATATTTCCGTTCTCATTAAAGGGTGATGCTAAGACTTGGTATAATTCTCTTGCTCCTGGTTGTGTGAGTAGTCCCCGGGATATGATTTATTACTTCTCTGCTAAATATTTCCCTGCTTATAAGAAACAAGCTGCCGTGCGGGAAATATATAATTTTGTGCAAATCAAAGAAGAGAGTCTCCCACAAGCTTGGGGGAGGCTTCTCCGGTTACTTAATGATTTTCCTGATCATCCTCTCAAGAAAAATGAAATACTTGATATCTTTTATAATGGACTAACCGGTGCTTCCAGGGACTACTTGGATAGTTGTGCTGGTTGTGTTTTCAGGGAAAGAACAGTCGACGAAGCTGAATTGCTATTGAATAATATGTTGACTAATGAAAATAATTGGACTCTTCTTGAGCCAATTCCTGAGGCAATTCCTGAACCAATTGAGCCAACCCCTAAGCCTATTCCTAAACCCACTCCAAAGAAGAGAGGTGTTTTATTTCTCAGTCCTGAAGATATGCAAGAGGCAAAGAAATCAATGAAAGAAAAAGGTATTAAAGCTGAAGATGTTAAGAATTTACCACCTATTGAAGAAATACATGGTCTTAATATACCGCCTGTTGAAGAACCACATTGTCTTGATAACCCAACATAGGTAGTAAAGGTAAATTCTCTCTATAGATATGATAAAGTTGAAGTCCCCTCTACTAAATTTCATAGCCCTTGCTTAGATGAATTTGATGACTTTATGGCTAGACAAGAAATTTTTAATGCTTATGTTGGTAGAGAGTTAAAGAATAATGCTTTCGAGATAGTACGCGTGAGCGATAATATGGCTAGAGTTAAAGGTGAACTCCAACTTATTAGCAAATATGCGTCTATGGTTGCTACTCAAGCTGAGCAAGTGCTCAAAGCTCAAAATGATTTGCTTGATGAATTAAATAATAAAAATGACTTTGCTGTTAGAGTGGATACTAGAACTGGTAGAATGACTCAGGATCCTTTGTATCCTGAAGGCCACCTAAGAGAATCGAGCAAGATTCTCAAAGAAGTAATTCAGAAGCACCTAGTTCTTCCAAAAAGAAGAAAAAGAAAAACGATAGAACTTTGCATGCTTCTAGTGAACCTACTGTAGACACACCTAAGAATCCCAATGATATTTCTATCTCTGATGCTGAAACACAATCAGGTGATGAACATGAACCTAGTGATAATGTTAATGATAATGTTCATGTTGATGCTCAACCTAGCAAAACAATGAAGTAGAGGTCAAACCTGCTGTTGATCTTGATAACCCACAATCAAAGAATCAACGTTATGATAAAAGAGATTTTGTTGCTAGAAAGCACGGTAGAGAAAGAGAACCATGGGTTCAGAAACCCATGCCCTTTCCTCCTAAACCATCCAAGTCAAAGGATGATGAGGATTTTGAGCGCTTTGCTGAAATGATTAGACCTATTTTCTTACGTATGCGCTTAACTGATATGCTCAAAGTAAATCCTTATGCTAAGTATATGAAGGATATCATCACAAATAAAATAAAGATACCGGAAGCTGAAATTTCCACCATGCTTGCTAATTACACTTTTAAGGGTGGAATACCAAAGAAACTTGGAGATCCGGGTGTACCAACTATACCATGCTCCATTAAAAGAAATTATGTTAGAACTACTTTATGTGATCTTGGAGCCGGTGTTAGTGTTATGCCTCTCTCTTTATATCATAGACTTGAATTGAATAAGTTGACACCTACTGAAATCTCTTTGCAAATGGCTGATAAATCAACTGCTATACCTGTCGGTATTTGTGAGGATGTGCCTGTTGTGGTTGAAAATGTCACTATCTTAACGGACTTTGTTATTCTTGATATTACCGAGGACGATAGTATTTCTATCATCCTTGGTAGACCTTTTTTGAGCACTGCAGGGGCTGTTATTGATTGCAACAAAGGCAATGCCACTTTTCATGTTAATGGTAATGAGCATACGGTACACTTTCCGAGGAAACAATCTCAAGTTCATAGTATCAACTCTATTGGAAAAGTTCCAACTATTATTATTGGAGGTTTTGAATTTCCTCTCCCTACTGTCAAGAAAAAGTATGATATTCTTATTGTCGGGGATTTTCATATCCCCGTTGAGGTAACTTAGTGTTATTCAAAATTTCTCCGGTTCCGTGTTATTCGGAATGAGTTTGTTAACAAGACTTGATCAACCTTGTTAGTGGATTCATTTTGATGATCATGAGATGGATGAAACTATAAGGCACAACCTTCTGTACCCACTTTTTACTTTCTGTTATTTATAATAAATAAAGCAAAAATAGTATTATCTGTCTGTTTTCTGAATTATCCGTGCAATAAAAATATCCCAAAAATGAAAGTGCTCCAAATGCCCTGCAAATTTAGTATGAATTTTTATGGAATATTTGAGGATTTTAGGCACTGGAAACACTACAGGAGGGGCAAGCACCAGGCCACGAGAGTGGAGGGCGCCCCCCTATAGGGTGCGCCCCCTGTCTTGTGGGCCCCTGGTGGCCCCCCTCCACTTATGCCAGCACCCACACACTTCATCTTCTACCCAAAAAAATCCCCATCTAGCTAAAGCATGAGTTCTAGCTCATTTTGCTGCGATTTTCGATCTCCTTGCTCAAAGCTCCATTCACAAAACTGCTTTGGGAGATTGTTGCTTGGTATGTGACTCCTCCATTCACTACAAGAAATATGTCAACTTATGACCTTCTGTCAGTGACCCTGGAAGAATTGGTCATAGATTTATGACCATTTGAGACCAATTGGTCAAAAACTGTTCGAGGGGCTCCAAACCCTAAACCATTGCGACCATTTTGGTCAGAAAGGTCATAATTTCCTTACACGAAATGGTCATAAAGCAAACAACGCTAGTCCGCTACCTTATTTCTAGTTGTTAACAACCAATATAGATGGTCATAGCCTTGTAAATTGTGGTGGGTTGCTATGACTAGGCACCACCTCATCAGTTTTGCCTATGTGTCATGTCCATGTGGCAGTTTTGCCCTAGGTTGTGAAGCAACCTATATTTCTGTAATTCCCAAAATTCCCCAAAAAATCTCATAAATTCTTTGGGTCATATCTTTGTCAAATATGTAAAAACCTTCCTTGCCTAGTTCAAAAATAATTCAAAAATATTCATTTTCCTATTCTGTTCAAAACAACATTTTGTGAAGGAAGTACCACTTTGGCATCTCCAAATAGTATCCATTTTCTATAGTGCTTTCCTATGCCCAAATAACCATCCTCCACCAAATACTAGCTCAATACATTCATTATTTTGAGCCGAGCTTCAACATTCGTATTTATGTCCAGTGTGGTAGTTTGCAAAGCAAGTACCACCCAGGCTCCTCCTTTTGAGCTGAAAATTTGTGAACACGGTCTTCTTAGTAACTGATCATCCTCAGCCAAAACTCATGCCCATTATCCATGTACATTTCCCGTACCGCTAATCAAACACTTGGCTGCTAATTCATGTTTGAGCATCGATCGGTCTCCTTGTGAGAATCTTATGTTGTAATTTTCTTCCTAGCACCAACCTGGGGAATGCCCAACCCACTAGACATGCCTAGGCCGCGCAGAACACATGGCAACGTCACGGTCGCGCGGTGACCACGCGGCGGGCATGCGAGTTTACGCGCTCTAGAGTTGCGGCCCTCGGCCGCCGCCCAAACCTCAACGTATCGCCACCAAACCATGTATTTATGATTAAATAGGTCCTTATGTAACTATAAATGATTTTTAGAAAAAATAAATAGCAAACTATGAGGCAACTGCAGTTCAAATTTGACCCGCTTCCAGCTGAATCGGTGGAAATTTGTCTTTTTCACGAGAGGTGGATCAAAACATTTTACACCCAACCATTTTGTCAATTGTGCATTAAATATGGCCTAGTATTTTATAAAAATGATTTGGTCCAATTTTGCAACAATTATTTGGTAGTTCCTTCACAAAAAAACCTCCTTTCGGGCACTCGAAAAATGGAAAATGGTTTTTTCGTCCAACGAAAATGAAAGCTTCCTTAGACAACATTGTTTGCCATTCCAATATGCACTCTTGTGCACAATATGAGATCATTTGAACAAACTATGCCATGGATGTGGCCATAAGATTGATCATTTGGCTTGAAAGCCATTGATCTCCACACATGATAGCTCGTTTCTGAGAACACTTTTTTATAATAATTGCCGTATTGCAAGTTTGTTATTTTTCCTAGGAACTTGGCCACATATGATGACACAATGCGAAGGTTTCCCAATTTTTTGATTTTTTTGAATTTTTTATGCCCGTTTCAAAATGCGTTCAAAACGGCGGGAATGACCGTTCCTAGCTAGTGGTTGAATCTTGTTTTTTTTGGTGTTTCTCTGATTAAATAGGTCCTTATGTAACTATAAATGATTTTTGGAAAAAATAAATAGCAAACTATGAGGCAGCTGCAGTTCAAATTTGACCCGCTTCCAACTGAATCGGCGGAAATTTGTCTTTTTCACGAGAGGTGGATCAAAACTTTTTGCACCCAACCATTTTGTCAATTGTGCATTAAATATGGCCTAGTATTTTATAAAAATTATTTGGTCCAATTTTGCAACAATTATTTGGTAGTTCCTTCACAAAAAAACCTCCTTTCGGGCACTCGAAAAATGGAAAATGGTTTTTTCGTCCAACGAAAATGAAAACTTCCTTAGACAACATTGTTTGCCATTCCAATATGCACTCTTGTGCACAATATGAGATCATTTGAACAAACTATGACATGGATGTGGCCATAAGATTGATCATTTGGCTTGAAATCCATGAATCTTCACACTTGATAGCTCATTTCTGAGAACACTTTTTTAAAATAATTACCGTATTACAAGTTTATTATTTTTCCTGGGAACTTGGCCACATATGATGACACAATGCGAAGGTTTCCCAATTTTTTGATTTTTTTTGAATTTTTTATGCCCGTTTCAAAATGCGGTCAAAACGGCGGGAATGACCGTTCCTAGCTAGTGGTTGAATCTTGGAAAACTTTTGATGTTTCTCTGATTAAATAGATACTTACGTACCTAGAAATGATTTTTGGAAAAAATAAATAGCAAACTATGAGGCAGCTGCAGTTCAAATTTGACCTGCTTCTAGCTGAATCGGCGGGAATTTGTCTTTTTCACCAGAGGTGGATCAAAACTTTTGACACCTAACCATTTGGTAAATTGTGCATTAAATATGGCCTAGTATTTGAGAAAATTGATTTGGTAAAATTTTACAAAAAATATTTGGTAGGTTCTTCACAAAAAAACTTATTTTGAGCACTCAAAAAATGGAAAATTGTTTTTTCATGCAAAAGAAATAAAAACTCCCTTTGTCAATGTTGTTTGCCAGTCTAAGATGTAAACTTGTGAAAAATATGGCATCATTTGAACAAATATTTGATAGGTCTTTCACAAAAAAACTCATTTTGAGCATTGAAAAATGAAATGAAAAATTTGTATGTAATCAATCATGACCAATTTATATGGTCAAAAAATCGGCAACTTGTTTGGTGCGCTCTGATTGGTCCATGGGCATATCACGCGGATCATGCCTCAACCACCGTTGGATGCTTCTAGATCCAACGACAGCCCTCACCCCCTCACCCTCTCACCCAAACCCTAACTTCCCCGATCCACTCCTCTCCCCCGATCCACTCTCCCCCTCTCGCCCCACAGCCGCCACTCCGTCTCAATCTCTGGATCCCCAACCAC
>NC_041387.1:624530835-624538371 GCF_002162155.2 Triticum dicoccoides
CCTCCCCTCCCCTTCTCTCCCACGGCCGCGCTCATCCCTTCCAGATCGCAGCCTCCACCTCCTCCCTTCCAGATCGCGGCCGCCTCCTCCCCAGATCCGTCTCGATCCGGCTCCCCCTCGACTCGAGCCGCCTCCACCCACCTCCTGCCTCCTCCCTCTCACTCCTCCGCCCGCCCGCATGTGCCTGACCGTCCTCTCCCCCGCGACGAGCGCCGCGCCAAGGAGCGGGGAGGGCAGCCAGGCGGCCGGAATGCCCGTGCAGAAGCGCCCGCACCCGTCGCTCGACGCGGACGACGACCACGTCCAGGAGGAGGAGGAGGCTGCCGCTGTCGCCGGGGCCGCCGGCTCCGGCACGGAGGGCGGCAGCGCTGGCGTCCAGAGGGCGGCCAACAGGTGGACGGCCTCCCTTTCCCCATGCTGGTTTTTTGCTTCGGTGTTTGTTTGTGCTCGATCCTGATTTGGGCGCGCTTGTTTTTCCTGTCGGGCATCGCGAGCGCGCTGGACGGCGGGAAGGGCCGCATCAAGGAGGCGGTGGAGGCCACCAAGGACGGATGACCCGGGGCGTTGCACGCCGCTACCGGCCATGGGAGGATGCCGGTGTGTGTCTACCTGGTCGAGAAGCTTCGCGTGAATGTCAATGCCGGAGACAACAAAGGTGCTCTATTCGGCCTCCTCCTCTGGTTTCGCAAACTGCAGAACACCAGCGTGCCTACAAATTGAAATTGGTGCCTCACAAGCGGCACAATCAGTATGATGAAACTGACTGCACCGATGCTTTATTTTTGCTGCATCAATCATAGCGCCACATGTGTGTTCTCTTCATTTTAGGAGTAGGAAGTGATGCCCCTTGCTTGTTTAGAAGCATCTGATGTCTGTCACCAACTTGATCTAGTTTTATTAGTGTTATCCATCTGAACAAGTTACTGTTATCCAAATGATTTTGCCTGCAATAACCTAATCCACATGAACATCAACAATGTCGTAGATGTTGGCTTGGTTATTCCAGACATTTATTTCAGTTGGAATTAGAAACATCTAGTACAGACTGTTCCTGGTGCAGCTGCAGGACTGCACCTTGTTGCATGTTGATTGATTCTTCTTTCGTTTTTGCGAATTTGATGCTTGCTAGTATTCTTTTTTGTGTTCCTGCTCGGTTGATGTACAGTTTGTGATAGAGTAGGAAGGATTGCGTACTTGTTAACTGCTTGCCTCATTCAGTTAGTATCATCTTGCACTGTGTCTCTTATTTTGCATTGAGATTGAAATCACACAGGTAGCTTTTTGCACCATACTCAGGTATACAAATGGTCTTGGTGCGAGGTCTTGAACCATGCTCCCGTATTTGTTTGGTGATTATTTAGGATACATGTTCTTTTTCTACAGAAATATGTTGTGGTTCCTTGCTGAATAAATAAGTAACCAGTATAGATAATCATTTTAAAGTACAACTCTTGGAATTACTGTTTTCCTTGTTGTAAAATTACCTATTTGTTGTTTACTTGTTGCTATCAGTTAATCATACTTTATTCCTTTTATTGAGTGCTCCGCCACCTTCCCTGGCGTCTTCGTGGGGCGCTCGACGTAGGCAGGTCATGGGTGTGACGGACCTGCTGCTGCCGACTGTCTTCCTCGACCACTTCCCTGAGCTGCTCCTGCCACCGACCCTCCTCAACTTCGCCCTGCTGTTGCTGCTGGTGAGACAATTTCCTCAATCTGTCGCTTCTTCCTCCTGCCAACTACATATGTGATGATTCTGTAACTGCTCTAGTTTGGCTGTAGATGTAACTACTCTATTCTGGGTGTGATTCGATAAAAGCTATGTGGTTTGGGGTTAAGGAGATCGTGTAGCATTTGAAGCTGTAAAAGCTATGTGGTTTTACTAGTCATCAGTATTATGCTTATCAGCTTTAAAATTCTGAGACATCATGAATTGTTTTCCTTTGCTTATTTATAATTGTGTAGCATTTGAAGCTGTAAAAGCTATGTGGTTTTACTATTCATTGGTATTATGCTTATATTCAGCTTTAAAATTCCGAGACATCATGTATTGTTTTCCTTTGCTTATTTATAATATATATGATTGTCTTTCTTATTTTCATGTGTTCTGCTTGCTGCTTGATCCATTCGCTCGTACCCTTGCTGGTTTGGCTTGAGTTATGTTTGTCTTTCTTATTTTCATGTGTTCTACTTGCTGCTTGATCCATTCGCTCGTACCCTTGCTGGTTTGGCTTGAGTTATGATTGCACTGTTTTCTTCCATAGGTTGAGACCAACGAGGCATGGCGGATCAAGCCTCTACCCCCCACCCTGCGGACCACACCATCCTCCCTAAGGGGAAATACCAGGCCAAGTAAGTGCTCTCTTCGTCTCCACGCCCATTTCTAGAAGTTTCTGTATGCTCGTGCTGGGTTTGTGTGAAACCCTTCTGTTTGAGTGAGATCTGAACTGCTATTGTGATAATGCAGAGTTGCTGTCTATTTCTCCATGGATATTTGAGTTTCTTCTTTTTGTTTATTCTGTGTGGTGTTAGTCCGATGGTTTATTGCAAGATGGCTGTATGGATAACTCAGCTTTGTGTGTTTATGGAATTTCCTAGAGGGTTGATAAAACTGTGAGTCTGTCAGCTTGCTTGGAACCAATTGTTATGTGTTGCTTTGTGTAGTGCTGATTTTGCGCTGATATGAACTTACAACAGTATTTACATTGTAGTGTTTTCTGCATGTTGTTGTATCACTAGTTCCATGCTGCCTACACATTTGAGTCTATTACTTATTTTTGTTTTTATCCTTGATTAGTATTAATTGTTGTATTGTAGACTTAAAATTGTGGTGGTTCCTCTTTTACAGAAGCTCAAGTGTGAAGTGTGAAGCCGTGTAGTGTGAAGCCAAGTGTGGAGGCGTGAAGTCCAACTCAGTAAAGAGTAGCATATTGTAGAATATGTGTGTTGTAAAGATTGTAATAAATTTATTTAGTGGTATATTTGATGAAATTTATGTGTTCTTTTTTATTATGTATGTGTGATCTGAAAACTTGTGAAATGGAAACTTGACCAATGGGTCCACTTATGAAAGTAATCTGTCAAATTTGTACATTTCTGATATGTGGGACCAATTTGAGAGATGATCATGACAAGTGGGACCCATCTGACTAGTGGGACCAGCTTGAATATATAATGGCTGAAAATAGAAAAGCAATAAATAATAAAAGGCCACGGGCCAACAATAAAAAAGGCTAAAATGTTGGGCTTGGCCCATGAAATCGACCAAAAATTGACACAAAAAAAATATAGAAAGGCTGAATTAATGGGCTCGGCCCATGTAGAAAACCGAATTGGACCGGGCTGAATCTTGTGCCACATCAGCTTGCCACGCTGGATGCCTACGTGGCTTGGGGAGGTTGCTAGTGACCAAAACGCCACAGTAGGAATATTTTGGTCGTAAACGTCTTTGACCATTCCAGAAGAAAGGTCGCTATAGTCAGTTTACGACGGCCAGCTTTTGACCTTCTGTTTTTGGTCACAAAAAGGTCGTAAATGGAAATTTGTGACCTTTCAGTGACCAATAGTGGTGGTCATAAGTTGACATATTTCTTGTAGTGATTGGTCCAAATAGTTTTTGTTCTAGTGCTTTATTCATTGCAAATTTTTGCTGCATAGGTGACCATGTTCTTGAGCTTGCATGTTAAATTTATGAGGTCCCAAGCAATTCTAATGCATGATATAGGCTCTAGGCACATGTAGGAGTAGTTGCTACCAATCTTGTTCAGTTTTATTCACTTTCATTTTGAAGTTACTAAAATTTCAGATTTATTTCAGAAAATGTTAAGGAAACTTTTGAGGGGCTCTTCTAGCCAAAGCTCTCAGGAAAAACAAGCCAAAGAGAAGGAAAAAGCCAAGTATAATCTTCCTCGCTTAGCGGAAGTACGCCCGTGTGAATGGCCATGTGAGGATTTCTTGAAAGAAGCTGGAATTCATGAAGATTTTTATTCTTTGATCGAGACTGCAGGCCTCACCGGGTTCATCAACGACCGAATCGATCGGTATCTCTTACTCACCAATACTTTCGTGCAAAACTTTTATTATTATACTAAGAAGTCACCGCGTGCAGTATCATTTCATTTATATGATGAATTTAGAGAAATGTCTTTACGTAATTTTTGTGCGGTGTGTAGGATACCTTATGAGGGAGAATTAGAGGAACCCCATTGTAAAGATGTGGATGGCTTTGTTAACACTATCGCTGTAGAGGAGCCAAAGAAGGGCTCCGAGGCAAAAGTCTCTAGCATACACTTTCCTATTTTACGCTACTTTGTCATATTTGCTAGTAGATGCTTGATTGGTCGTGGAAATAGTGGAAACTTAAGTGTTCCTGATATTATCATTCTTCAACATGCCTTGCTTGGAGACAATACTTTTAGTATGGGTGCCGTCGTTGCTAAACGGCTAGCCCTGAATCGTACAAAAGGCCCCATATTTGGAGGTATCTATGCTGCACGTCTTGCTAGACATTTTCAGATACCCATTAGGCACCATGAGGAAGAGGAGACAACATTGCCTCCTCACATTTTAGATTACAAGAGCATGGTAGCACACAAGTTTATTGTTGACAACGAAGATAGGATGCTCTTGTATAAACTTAGATTCAATAAGAAACATTTTGACATTATTATTTTGCCTGCGCCTCTGTTGTTTGATTTGCTTGCAGAAAATTTTCTTGTCACACCGGAAGCGGTGAACAATCATCGAACCCAAGCTTTTACTCCAGAACCTGAACCTGAGCTGGAACCTGGACTGGACCCTTATCGTGCATCATCTGTCCAGTGGGATCCGGAGATGACCAGCCAGTGGTATCCTGATTACACCTCCCATTACACCGGGGAGAGTAGCGGCGGTCCTTGGTATTAGACCAACTTAGGCCAAAAGCCTAAGCTTGGGGGAGTACGTATTTCTCACCGACTTTACATTCATATTCACACGCTAGTCTTCGATGGTCATACTCTTTCATTGTATTATCCATGCTAGTTTAAATTCCTTTTTCTAGTTTTCTTCTTGTGTGTTTGATAAACTTTAAGAAAAACCAAAAAAAATTAGTTAGTTTAATTTCCCTGCTTGTAGTAGAAATTAAAATGAAAACCTAAAAAGATTTCTAGTTCTTCTTCTTAGTTGTTGGGAGCTTTCCCTTGTAAATAGTTTTATTTTATTTTCTTTCCTTTGGGGGTCGAGAAGACCATATTGAAAATGTTTAGTGGCTCTCATATGCATGATTGTTTATTTAACTTAGAGCCCATATTATCTTGTCTTCTCTTTTGAGTTGAATGCTTGCAGATTCCAACTTAGTCCAATGCATGTGCACTCTTATTATTATACACATCGTTCAGTCGTGCAAGTGAAAGGCAATAATGACGATGTATGATGGACTTATTGGGATGAGAAAAGCTGGTATGAACTCGACCTCTCTTGTTTTTGTAAATATGATGAGTTCATCATTTCTGAGTCAGCTTATTATGAAGTAAACATATTTGCAATAACATTTAGAATTATAGTTACTTGTTCCATGCTTGATTAGCTTTGAGTTATAATGGTTTACCTTGCGTGCCAACATGCTATTAGAATGATTATGATGTGGTATGATGGGATGGTATCCTCCTTTGAATGAATTGAGTGAATCTACTTGGCACATGTTCACGCATGCAGTTAAATCAAATCAACATAGCCTTCACGATATTTATGTTCATGGTGGAGTATATCCTACTCATGCTTGTATTCGGTGTGAATTAATTTTAGTGCATGTTTATGACTGTTGTCGCTCTCTCAGTTGGTCGCTTCCCAGTCTTTTGCTAGCTTTCACCTGTACTAAGCGGGAATACTGCTTGTGCATCCAAACTCCTTAAACCCCAAAGTTGTTCCATATGAGTCCGTTATACCTTCCTATATGCGGTATTTACCTACCGTTCCAAGTAAATTTGTATGTGCCAAACTTCAAACCTTCAAATGAAATTCTGTTTTGTATGCTCGAGCAGCTCATGTTACAACTAGGGCTGCCTATATCTTCCATGCTAGGTGGGTTATTCTCAAGAGGAGTGGACTCCGCTCCTCATGCATGAGAAAGGGCTGGTAACCGGGATGCCCAGTCCCATGATCCAAAAAGATCAAAGCAAATCAAAATAATTAAACAAAACTCCCCCAGGGCTGTTGTTAGTTGGAGGCACTCGTTGTTTCGAGCAAGCCATGGATTGATGCTTGTTGGTGGTTGGGGGAGTATAAACCTTTACCATTCTGTTTGGGAACTTCCTATAATGCATGTAGTATGGAAGATACAACCATCTCATAGTTGTTGCGTTGACAGCCAAAGTATGCCGCTCAAATGTTATTCAATCTCTATTTTAAAATCAAGCTCTGGCACCTCTACAAATCCCTGCTTCCCTCTGCAAAGGGCCTATCTATTTACTTTTATGTTGAGTCATCACCCTTCTTATTAAAAAGCACCCGTTGGAGAGCACACTGTCATTTGCATTCATTACTATTGGGTTATATTGGGTACGACTTGACTGGATCTCTTTTACCATGAATTACAATGTTTAGTCAGTCCTTGATCTTTAAAGGTGCTCTGCATTTATGTTTTGCGGTCTCAGAAAGGGCTAGCGAGATACCATTTTGTTATATCATGTTATGATTGTTTTGAGAAAGTGTTGTCATCCGAGTTTTATTATTACGGCTCGCTAGCTGATTATGCTATTGATATGAGTAATTGTGAGACCTAAAGTGTTATTGTGAGTATGGTTAGTTCATAATATTTGCTGAAACTTGAATGCTGGATTTTCATGTTTACAACAACAAGAGCAAACAGAGTTTGTAAAAGTTTTTCTTTATCACTTTCAGTTTGTCAACTGAATTACTTGAGGACAAGCAAAGGTTTAAGCTTGGGGGAGTGGATATATCTCCAACATATCTACTTTTCCAAACACTTTTGCCCTTGTTTTGGACTCTAATTTGCATGATTTGAATGAAACTAACCTGGACTGACGCTGTTTTCAGCAAAACTGCCATGATGTTGTTTTATGTGTAGAAAAGAAAAGTTCTCGGAATGTCCTGAAAATCCACGGAGGCACTTTTTGGAATTAATAAGAATTTCTGGGCGAAAGAAATACATCAGGGGGCCCACGACCTGTCCACGAGACAGGGGGTGCCCCCCTGTAGGGCGCGTGATATGTCTCCAACGTATCTATAATTTTTGATTGTTCCATGCTATATTATTATATGTTTTGAATGATTATGGGCTTTATTATACAGTTTTATATTACTTTTGTGACTAACCTATTAACCGGAGGCCCAACCCATATTGTTGTTTTATTGCCTGTTTCAGTATTTCGAAGAAAAGGAATATCAAACAGAGTCCAAACGGAATGAAACCTTTGGCAACGTGATTTTTTGGAAGATTATCATCCTGGAGGCTTGGAGATCAAGTCAGAAGACCCTTGAGGAGGCCACGAGATAGGAGGGCGCGCCCCCCTTACATGGTGGCGCCCCTGTCTCGTGGAC
>NC_041387.1:624538628-624566677 GCF_002162155.2 Triticum dicoccoides
GCATATATATTCCCTCGTACCCTAAAACCATCGAATATCAAGATAGATCGGGAGTTCCGCCGCCACAAGCCTCTGTAGCCACCAAAAACCTCTCGGGAGCCCTTCCCGGCACCCTGCCGGAGGGGGGATCCTTCATCGGTGGCCATCTTCATCATCCCGGTGCTCTCCATGACGAGGAGGGAGTAGTTCACCCTCGAGGCTGAGGGTATGTACCAGTAGCTATGTGTTTGATCTCTCTCTCTAGTGTTCTCTCTCGTGTTCCCTCTATGGCACGATCTTGATGTATCCCGAGCTTTGCTATTGTAGTTGGATCTTATGATGTTTCTCCCCCTCTACTCTCTTGTGATGAATTGAGTTTTCCCTTTGAAGTTATCTTATAGGATTGAGTCTTTTATGAGAACACTTGATGTATGCCTTGCTGTGCTTATCTGTGGTGACAATGGGATATCATGTGCCTCTTGATGTATGTTTTGGTGACCAACTTGCGGGTTCCGCCCATGAACCTATGCATAGGGGTTGGCACACGTTCTTGATTCTCCGGTAGAAACTTTGGGGCACTCTTTGAAGTACTTTGTGTTGGTTGAATAGATGAATCTGAGATTGTGTGATGCATAACATATAATCATGCTCGCGGATACTTGAGGTGATAATGGAGTATCTAGGTGACATTAGGGTTTTGGTTGATTTGTGTCTTAAGGTGTTATTCTAGTACGAACTCTTGCATAGATTGATCCGAAAGAATAACTTTGAGGTGGTTTCATACCCTACCATAATCTCTTCGTTTGTTCTCCGCTATTAGTGTCTTTGGAGTGACTCTTTGTTGCATGTTGAGGGATTGTTATATGATCTATCTATGTTTTTATTGTTGAGAGAACTTGCACTAGTGAAAGTATGAACCCTAGGCCTTGTTTCCTATCATTGCAATACCGTTTACGCTCACTTTTATCGCTTGTTACCTTGCTGTTTTTATAATTTCAGATTACAAATACCTTTGTCTACCATCCATATTGCACTTGTATCACCATCTCTTCGCCGAACTAGTGCACCTATACAATTTACCATTGTATTGGGTGTGTTGGGGACACAAGAGACTCTTTGTTATTTGGTTGCAGGGTTGCTTGAGAGAGACCATCTTCATCCTACACCTCCTACGGATTGATAAACCTTAGGTCATCCACTTGAGGGAAATTTGCTACTGTACTACAAACCTGTGCACTTGCAGGCCCAACAACGTCTACAAGAAGGTTGTGTAGTAGACATCAAGCTCTTTTCTGGCGCCGTTGCTGGGGAGGTGAGTGCTTGAAGGTATATCTTTAGATCTTGCAATTGAATCTTTTTGTTTCTTGTTTTATCATTAGTTTAGTTTATAAAAGAAAACTACAAAAAAAATGGAATTGAGTTTGTCTCATACGCTTCATCTTTTTAATATCTTTCGTGAGAATGATGGAAAGGAAAATTGTGCTCTAGTGCTAGAAGAAGAATGCATTAGAATGTTTGGTACTAGATCTTTGAATGATGAGCATGATTGCAATATTGTTAGTATGAATTCCTTGAATATCTATGATGCTAATGATATGCAAAGCCACAAGCTTGGGGAAGCTATGTTTGATGAATATGATATTTTTTGTCCCCCTAGTTTTGATGAGCAAATTTATTATGATGAAAGCATGCCTCCTATTTATTATGACTATATTGCTGAAAGTGGGTTTGAAAGAGTGTCAACTTTATTTAGTGATGATTCCACTATTTCGGAAGAGGTTCCAATAGATTATGTGAACAAAGTTGCTATCTATGATGATTATTGTGATGACTTGTATGCTATTAAGAATAATGATATCCATGAAACTTGTCATCATGATTTTAGTTCTCAATTAAATTATGCCTCACATGATAGTTATTTTGTCGAGTTTTCTCCCACTATTATTCATGAGAAGAAATTTGCTTATGTGGAGAGTAGTAAATTTTCTATGCTTGTAGATCATGAAAAGAATGCTTTAGGTGCTGGTTATAATGTTGAATTCATTCGTGATGATACTGAAAAATATTATGAGAGAGGAACATATGCTTCTACTTATTGCAATAATGTCAAGTTTCCTCTCTATGTGCTTAAAGCTTTGAAGTTATGCTTGTTTTACCTTCCTATGCTAATTGATTATTGTTCCCATAAGTTGTTTGCTCACAAAATCGCTATGCATAGGAAGTGGGTTAGGCTTAAATGTGCTAGTCATATGCTTCATGATGCTCCCGTTATGTTTCAATTCTTATCTTTTATGTGAGCATCATTGCCATCATCATGCCTAGCTAGAAAGGCATTAAAGAAAAGCGCTTGTTGGGAGACAACCCAATATTTACCCTTATTGTTTTTGTGTGTTCACATGATTATGCTACTGTATTAATCATGTTTTATAGCTTTTGTTTCAATAAAGTGCCAAGTAGAACCTTTGGGAAGACTTGGGTGAAATCTATATGATCTTGCTGTAGAAAACAGAAACTTTAGCGCTCACGAGAATAGCTGCCATTTTTTACTGGAGAGTTCTTTTAGGTTTATTCTTTTTTCAGATGATTAATAGACAAATTCCTAGGGTCCAGCAATTTATTTCATAATTTTTGGGGTTCCAGAAGTATAAGTTTGATACAGATTACTACAGACTGTTCTGTTTTTCACAGATTCTGTTTTCATTGTGTTGTTTGCTTATTTTGATGAATCTATGGCTAGTATGTAAGAGTATGAACCGTAGAGAAGTTAGAATACAGTAGATATTACACCAATAGGAATTTAGAATGAGTTCACTACAGTACGTAAGTGGTGGTTTTATTATACTAACGGAGCTTACGAGTTTTGTGTTGAGTTTTGTGTGGTTGAAGTTTTCAAGTTTTGGGTAAAGGTTCGATGGACTATGGAATAAGGAGTGGAAAGAGCCTAAGCTTGGGGATGCCCAAGGCACCCCAAGGTAATATTCAAGGACAACCAAGAGCCTAAGCTTGGGGATGCCCCGGAAGGCATCCCCTCTTTCGTCTTCGTTCATCGGTAACTTTACTTGGAGCTATATTTTTATTTGCCACATGATATGTGTTTTGCTTGGAGCGTCATTTTATTTTGTTAGTGTTTGCTTGCTGTTAGTTAGAATAATGTTTTGCATCTTTAGTTTCAATAAAAAAGTCAAGGATAGCCTTTGCCATGCTTATTTTGCTAGTGTACATGTTGCTGTTTGAAAACAGAAAGTTTACCGCTGTTGCAAAAGTTCCCTAGAAAAGTCAGAGAATGGTATAACATTGAATATTTTTGCATATTAAGATCTGATAAATTTTTTACAGTGGGAATTTTAGTTCATATTTTTTGTATTTAGGTAAGTATTGATACTCTTGCATTCTTTACAGACTGTACTGTTTTGGCAGATTGCTGTTATGTTTGCATTGTTTGCGTATGTTTGCTTGTTTAATGATTCTATTTGAGGATAGGAGTATTAAATATGCAGAAACATTTAGTATTCAATGTTGAATAATAATGTTAGTAATATGTTACAGTAGAAAATGATAAGGTTTTGCATTGGTTTATACTAACCTATCTCACGAGTTCTTGTTGAGTTTGTTGTTAATGAAGCTTTTGATAAGAAATAGAAAAACCATAATATGAGAGAAATTAAGGAGACACAAAAGCTCAAGCTTGGGGATGCCCAAGGCACCCCAAGATAATATTTCAAGAAGTCTCAAGCATCTAAGCTTGGGGATGCCCCGGTAGGCATCTCATCTTTCTTCTTCAACAACTATCGGTTAATATCGGTTGAGCCTAAGTTTTTGCTTCTTCACATGAGTTATGCTATCCTTGCATTGTCATTTTATTTTGCTTTTCTTGATGCTTGAATACAATACCAAGATCTGAAATTCTTTAATGAGAGAGAGTCTTCACATAGTTGCATAATTATTTAGCTACTCATTGATCTTCACTTATATCTTTCGGAGTAGTTTGTCGTTTGCTCTAGTACTTCACTTATATCTTTTAGAGCACGGCGGTGGTTATATTTTGAAGAAATTGCTAGTCTCTCATGCTTCACTTATATTATTTTGAGAGTCTTGAACAGCATGGTAATTTGAATGAAAACTATCATAGGAAGTGAATTGGATGCTATGGTCAATATGTTGCTTGATAATTGTTTTGAGATATAAAGGTAGTAATGTTAGAGTCATGCTAGTGGGTAATTATGAAATTGAGAAATACTTTTGTTGAAGTTGGCAAGTCCCATAGCATGCACGTATGGTAAAAGTTGTGTGACAAATTTGTTGCATGAGGTGCTCTTTTAATTGTCTTCCTTATGAGTGGCAGTCGGGGACGAGCGATGGTCTTTTCCGACCAATCTATCCCTCTTGGGGCATGTGTAGTAGTACTTTGCTTCGAGGGCTAAGTAGACTTTTGCAATAAGTATATTAATTCTTTATGACTAATGTGAGTCCATGGATATAAGCACACTCATTCTTCCACTTTGCTAGCCTCTCTTATTACCGCACAACTTTCGCCGGTATTGAACCAATTATTTACCTTCCTCAAAACAGCCACCATACCTACCAATTATGGCACTTCCATAGCCATTCCAAGATATATTGCCATGCAACTTTCCACCGTTCCGTTTATTATGACACGTTCCATCATTGTCATATTGCTCTTTGCATGATCATGTAGTTGACATCGTATTTGTGGCAAGGCCACCTTCATAATTTTCATACATGTCGCTCTTGATTCATTGCATATCCCGGTACACCGCCAGAGGCATTCATATAGAGTCATATCTTGTTCTAGCTTTGAGTTTTAATTCTTGAGTTGTAAATCCATATAAGTGTGATGATCTTCATTATTAGAGCAATGTCCCATTGAGGAAAGAATGATGAAGACTATGATTCCCCCACAAGTCGGGATGAGACTTCGGACTTAAAAAAAATAAAAGAGGCCAAAGAAGCCCACCAAAAAGAAAGAAAGAAAAAAGGAAAAAGAAAAAAAAAGAAAAAAAAGAAAGAAGAAAAGTAAAAAAATGAGAGAAAAAGAAAGAAGGGACAATGCTACTATTTCTTTTTCCACGCTTGTGCTTCAAAGTAGCACCATGATCTTCATGATAGAGAGTCTCATATGTTGTCACTTTCATATACTAGTGGGGATTTTTCATTATAGAACTTGGCTTGTATATTCCAATGATGGGCTTCCTCAAAATGCCCTAGGTCTTCGTGAGCAAGCGAGTTGGATGCACACCCACTTAGTTCTTTTTGTTGAGCTTTCATACATTTATAGCTCTAGTGCATCCGTTGCATGGCAATCCCTACTCACTCACATTGATATCTATTGATGGGCATCTCCATAGCCCGTTGATACGCCTAGTTGATGTGAGATTATCTTCTCCCTCTTTTTGTCCTCACAACCACCACCATATACCACCATAGTGCTATGTCCATGGCTTACGCTCATGTATTGCGTAAGAGTTGAAAAAAAGTTGAAGCGCGTTAAAGAGTATGAAACAATTGCTCGGCTCGTCATTGGGGTTGTGCATGATGGGAGTATTTTGTGTAATGAAAATGAAGCATGGCCTAACTATATGATTTTGTAGGGATAAGCTTTCTTTGGCTATGCTATTTTTATAGGACATGATTATTTGTTAGTATGCTTTGAAGCATTATTATTTTTATGTTTTATAAGCTTTTATCTTGAATCATTTGGATCTGAACATTCATGCCACAATAAAGAGAAATTACTTTGAGAATCATGCTAGGTAGCATTCCACATCAAAAATTCTGTTTTTATCATTTACCTACTCGAGGATGAGCAGGAATTAAGCTTAGGGATGCTTGATACGTCTCTAACGTATCTATAATTTTTGAATGTTCCATGCTATATTATTATCTGTTTTGAATGATTATGGGCTTTATTATACACTTTTATATTACATTTGGGACTAACCTATTAACCGAAGGCCCAGCCCATATTGCTGTTTTATTGCAAGTTTCAGTATTTCAAAGAAAAGGAATATCAAACGGAGTCCAAACGGAATGAAACCTTCAGCAACGTGATTTTTTGGAAGATTATCATCCTGGAGGCTTGGAGATTAAGTCAGAAGACCCTCGAGGAGGCCACGAGATAGGAGGGCGCGCCCCCCTTATAGGGTGGCGCCCCCTGTCTCGTGGACCCCTCGAGCACCCCCCGACTGACTTCTTTCGCCTATATATTCCCTCATACCCTAAAACCATCGAATATCAAGATATATCGGGAGTTCCCCCGTCGCAAGCCTATGTAGCCACCAAAAACCTCTCGGGAGCCCTTCCCAGCACCCTACCAGAGGGGGGATCCTTCACCGGTGGCCATCTTAATCATCCCGGCACTCTCCATGACGAGGAGGGAGTAGTTCACCCCTCGAGGCTGAGGGTATGTACCAGTAGCTATGTGTTTGATCTCTCTCTCTCTCGTGTTCTCTCTCGTGTTCCCTCTATGGCACGATCTTGATGTATCCTGAGCTTTGCTATTGTAGTTGGATCTTATGATGTTTCTCCCCCTCTACTCTCTTGTGATGAATTGAGTTTTCCCTTTGAAGTTATCTTATCGGATCGAGTCTTTTATGAGAACACTTGATGTATGTCTTGCCGTGCTTATCTGTGGTGACAATGGGATATCATGTGCCTCTTGATGTATGTTTGGTGACCAACTTGCGGGTTCCGCCCATGAACCTATGCATAGGGGTTGGCACACGTTCTTGATTCTCCAGTAGAAACTTTGGGGCACTCTTTGAAGTACTTTGTGTTGGTTGAATAGATGAATCTGAGATTGTGTGATGCATATCGTATAATCATGCCCACGGATACTTGAGGTGACAATGGAGTATCTAGGTGACATTAGGGTTTTGGTTGATTTGTGTCTTAAGGTGTTATTCTAGTACGAACTCTTGCATAGATTGATCCGAAAGAATAACTTTGAGGTGGTTTCATACCCTACCATAATCTCTTCGTTTGTTCTCCGCTATTAGTGTCTTTGGAGTGACTCTTTGTTGCATGTTGAGGGATTGTTATATAATCTATCTATGTTTTTATTGTTGAGAGAACTTGCACTAGTGAAAGTATGAACCCTAGGCCTTGTTTCCTATCATTGCAATACCGTTTACGCTCACTTTTATCGCTTGTTACCTTGCTGTTTTTATAATTTCAGATTACAAATACCTTTATCTACCATCCATATTGCACTTGTATCACCATCTCTTCGCCGAACTAGTGCACCTATAGAATTTACCATTGTATTGGGTATGTTGGGGACACAAGAGACTCTTTGTTATTTGGTTGCACGGTTGCTTGAGAGAGACCATCTTCATCCTACGCCTCCTACGGATTGATAAACCTTAGGTCATCCACTTGAGGGAAATTTGCTACTGTCCTACAAACCTGTGCACTTGCAGGGGCTCCGGAGAGGGGGGATTCGTCGCCGTCGTCATGATCAACCATCCTCCATCACCAATTTCATGATGCTCACCGCCGTGCGTGAGTAATTCCATCATAGGCTTGCTGGACGGTGATGGTCGGATGAGATTTACCATGTAATCAAGTTAGTTTTGTTAGGATTTGATCCCTAGTATCTACTATGTTCTGAGATTGATGTTGATATGACTTTGCTATGTTTAATGCTTGTCACTAGGGCCCGAGTGCCATGATTTCAGATCTGAACCTATTATGTTTTCATGAATATATGTGTGTTCTTGATCCTATATTGCAAGTCTATAGTCACCTATTATGTGTTATGATCCGACAACCCCGAAGTGACAATAATCGGGATACTTCTCGGTGATGACCGTAGTTTGAGGAGTTCATGTATTCACTATGTGTTAATGCTTTGGTCCGGTTCTCTATTAAAAGGAGGCCTTAATATCCCTTAGTTTCCACTAGGACCCCGCTGCCACGGGAGGGTAGGACAAAAGATGTCACGCAAGTTCTTTTCCATAAGCACGTATGACTAGTTACGGAATACATGCCTACATTACATTGATGAATTGGAGCTAGTTCTGTGTCACCCTATGTTATAGCTATTACATGAGGAATCGCATCCGGCATAATTATCCATCACTGATCCATTGCCTACGAGCTTTTCATATATTGTTCTTCGCTTATTTACTTTTCCGTTGCTACTGTTACAACTACTACAAAAAGCCAAAAACTATTATCTTTACCTTTGCCACCGTTACCTTTATTATCATACTACTTTGCTACTAAATACTTTGCTGCAGATACTAAGTTATCCAGGTGTGGTTGAATTGACAACTCAACTGGTAATACTCAAGAATATTCTTTGGCTCCCCTTATGTCGAATCAATAAATTTGGGTTGTACTTCACCCTCGAAAGCTGTTGCGATCCCCTACACTTGTGGGTTATCAGTCTCCCACTTGCACTAGAGTCAATAATCTAGATCACATCGCCATGTGATTTAACACCAATAGTTCACATCTGTATGTGATTGACACCCATAGTTCACATCGACATGTGACCAACAACCAAAGGGTTTACTAGAGTCAATAATATAGTTCACATCGCTATGTGATTAACACCCAAAGAGCACTAAGGATGATCATGTTTTGCTTGTGAGAGAAGTTTAGTCAACGGGTCTGTCACATTCAGAACCATGTGTATTTTGCAAATATTCTATGTTTACAATGCTCTTCATGGAGCTACTCTAGCTAATAGCTCCCACTTCCAATATGTATCCAGATTTAGACTTAGAGTCATCTGGATCGGTGTAAAAGCTTGCATCGACGTAAGTCTTTACGATGAACTCTTTATCACCCCCATAACCGAGAAACATTTCCTTAGTCCTTACTAAGGATAATTTTGACCGCTGTCCAGTGATCTACTCTTAGATCACTATTGTACCACCTTGCCAAACTCATGGCATGGTACACAATAGGTCTGGTTCACAGCATAGCAAACTTTATAGAACCTATTACTGAGGCATAGGGAATGACTTTCATTCTTTTTCTATCTTCTGCCATGGTCGGGCTTTGAGTCTTACTCAACTTCGCACCTTGTAATACAGGCAAGAACTTCTTCTTTGACTGATCCATTTTGAACTCTTTCAAAATATTGTAAAGGTATGTACTCATTGAAAAATCTTATCAAGCGTCTTGATCTATCTCTATAGATCTTGATGCCCAATATGTAAGCAGCTTCACCGAGGTCTTTCATTGAAAAAACTCTTATTCAAGCATCCCTTTATGCTATCCAGAAATTCTATATCATTTCCAATCAATAATATGTCATCCACATATAATATTAGAAAGGCGGTAGTGCTTCCACTACTTTCTTGTAAATACAGGCTTCTCCAAAAGTCTGTATAAAACCATATGCTTTGGTCACACTATCAAAGCGTTTATTCCAACTCCGAGAGGCTTGCACCAGTCCATAAATGGATCGCTGGAGCTTGCACACTTTGTTAGCACCCTTTGGATTGACAAAAACTTCTGGTTGCATCATATACAACTCTTCTTTAAGAAATATCCATTTAAGGAATGCATTTTTGACATCCATTTGCCAGATTTCATAAAGTATGACAACTGCTAACATGATTCGGATGGATTTAAGCATCGCTACAGTTGAGAAAATCTCATTGTAGTCAACACCTTGAACTTGTCAAAATTAATTTTACGATAAGTCGAGCTTTGTAGATAGTAACACTACTATCAGTATCCGTCTTCCTCTTGAAGATCCATTTATTTAATATGAATTACCGATCATCGGGCAAGTCCACCAATGTCCACACTTTGTTCTCATACATGGATCTCATCTCAGATTTCATGGCCTCAAGCCATTTCGCGGAATCTTGGCTCATCATCGCTTCCTCATAGTTCGTAGGTTCATCATGGTCTAGTAACATGACTTCTAGAATAGGATTACCGTACCACTTTGGTGTGGACCGTACTCTCGAAGACCTATGAGGTTCTGTAGTAACTTGATCTGAAGTTTCATGATCATATCATTAGCTTCCTCGCTAATTGGTGTAGGAATCACTGGAATTGATTTCTGTGATGAACTACTTTCAAATTCGGGAGAAGGTACAATTACCTCATCAAGCTCTACTTTCCTCCCACTCACTTCTTTCGAGAGAAACTCCTTCTCTAGAAAGGATCCATTCTTAGCAACGAATATCTTGCCTTCGGATCTGTGATAGAAGGTGTACCCAACAGTTTCCTTTGGGTATACTATGAAGATGCATTTCTCCAATTTGGGTTCGAGCTTATCAGGTTGAAGCTTTTTTACATAAGCATCGCAGCCCCAAACTTTAAGAAACGACAACTTTGGTTTCTTGCCAAACCACAGTTCATAAGGCGTCGTCTGTACGGATTTTGATGGTGCCCTATTTAAAGTGAATGCAGCTGTCTCTAATGCATAACCTCAAAACGATAGTGGTAAATCGGTAAGAGACATCATAGATCGCACCATATCCAATAAAGTACGGTTACGATGTTCAGACACACCATTACGCTGTGGTGTTCCATGTGGCGTGAGCTGTGAAACTATTATATTGTTTTGAATGAAGGCCAAACTCATAACTCAAATATTCTCCTCCATGATCAGATAGTAGAAACTTTATTTTCTTGTTATGATGATTCTCCACTTCACTCTGAAATTCTTTGAACTTTTCAAATGTTTCAGACTTGTGTTTCATTAAGCAGATATACCCATATCTGCTCAAATCATCCGTGAAGGTCAGAAAATAATGATACCCGCCACGAGCATCAACACTCATCGGAACGCATACATCGGTATGTATTATTTCCAATAAGTTATTAGCTTGTTTCATTGTTCAGAAGAACGGAGTTTTAGTCATCTCGACCATAAGGCACGGTTTGCAAGCATCAAATGACTCATAATCAAGTGATTCCAAAAGTCCATCTTCATGGAGTTTCTTCAAGCGGTTTACACCGATATGACCCAAACGGCAGTGTCACAAATATGTTGCATTATCTTTATCAACTTTGCATCTTTTGGCATCAATATTATGAATATGTGTATTACTACGATCAAGATTCAATAAACCATCAACATTGGGTGTATGACCATAGAAGTTTTTATTCATGTAAACAGAATAAAATTTTATTCTCTGTCTTAGATGAATAATGGTATCACAATAAACATGATCTAGTCATATTTATGCTCAACGCAAACACCAAATAACATTTATTTAGGTTCAATACTAATCTCAAAAGTATAGGGAGTGTGCGATGATGATCATATCAATCTTGGAACCACTTCCAACACACATCATCACTTCACCCTCAACTAGTCTCTGTTTATTATGTAACTCCGGTTTCGAGTTACTAATCTTAGCAACCAAACAAGTATCAAATACCCAGGGGCTACTATAAACACTAGTAAGGTACACATCAATAACCTGTATATAAAATATACCCTTGTTCACTTTGCCATCCTTCTTATCCACCAAATATTCAGGGCATTTCTGTTTCGAGTGACCATTTCCTTTGTAGTAGAAGCACTCAGTTTCAGGCTTTGGTCCAGCTTTGGGCTTCTTCATGGGAGTGAAAACTTGCTTGCCATTCTACTTGAAGTTCTCTTTCTTTCCCTTTGCCCTTTTCTTGAAACTAGTGGTCTTGTCAATCATCAACACTTGATGCTCTTTCTTGGTTTCTACCTTCATTGATTTCAGCATCACAAAGAGCTCGGGAATCGTTTTCGTCATCCCTTGCATACTATAGTTCATCACAAAGTTCCGGTAACTTGGTGATGGTGACTAGAGAACTCTGTCAATCACTATCTTATCTGGAAGATTAACTCTCACTTGATTCAAGCGATTGTAGTACCCAGACTTTCTGAGTACATGCTCACTAGCTAAGCAATTCTCCTCCATCTTTTAGGCGAAGTACTTGTCAGAGGTCTCATACCTCTTGACACGGGCATGAGTCTGAAATACCTCTTGCAAAGATATCAAATCATGCATATAATAATTCGGAGAAGAACCAAATAATATTCATAGATAATCTTGTTCATAAATCCACAATCCATCGGATCTCAGCAAACACACCGCAAAAGAGTATTACATCGAATATATCTCCAAGAACATCAAGGGGAACTTTGTATTGAGAATCAAAGAGAGAGAAGAAGCCATCTAGCTAATAACTATGGACCCGAAGGTCTGTGGTAAACTACTCACGCTTCATCGGAAAGGTAATGGTGTTGATGTAGAAGCCCTCCGTGATCGAATCCCCCTCCGGCAGATCGTCGGAAAAGGCCCCAAGATGGGATCTCACGGGTATAGAAGGTTGCGGTGGTGGAAAAGTGGTTTCGTGGCTCCCTCTAATGTTTTTAGGGTATAAGAGTATATATAGGCGAAAGAACTTGTCGGTGGAGCTACGAGGGGCCCACGAGGGTGGGGGGCGCGCCTACCCCCCTAGCGCGCCCTCCTGCCTCGTGGCCTCCTCGTTACGTCTCTGACTTCATCTCCAAGTCTTCTGGTTTGCTTTCGGTCCAAGAAAGATCATTGCGAAGGTTTCATTCCGTTTGGACTCCGTTTGGTATCATTTTCTACAAAACTCTAAAATAGGCACTGGGCCCTCAGTTAATAGGTTAGTCCCAAAGATAATATAAAAGAGCATATTAAAGGCCATTAAACATCCAAAACAGATAATATAATAGCATGGAACAATCAAAAATTATAGATACGTTGGAGATGTATCAGGAATGCAAATGATGATGATGATGATGACAGTGGGGATGTTGTTGAAGCCTTCCCAGTGAGGGTAGTGGAGGCGGCGGCCTCCTTGTCGCTGATTCCTTCCTCTGCATCACTCCGGCGGCTAGTGTTCCTGCTTCTGGACGAGTTTCTGGTGTCTCTGGACGTCTGATCCATGATCCATCTTCACGGGGTGAATATCGTTGACCTGGGGACGACGATGATACTCCATACCACCACCCGTACGAGCGGGTGCAGTCGTATGAAACGTCATCTTTTGCACTGGAGGGTCGGCGGCGACTGTTTCTTTGCCCTTTTTGCTTGATTATTTTATGGTAGGTGATCATCACTTTAAATACGTGATTCCACTACCATTTTCTAGGATTTCTTCCATAAAATATTATTGGATCAAGAAAAGTGTTACCTGAGAAAAACGACAAAAAGAAGTGTGCAAACGCGGTAAAATTTCACAAAGCCTACTGAGTAGGCATAAAAATACTATCAAAATAATCACGCAATTTGGACTCATCAACTCCCCCAAGCATATAGATTTGTCTGTCCCCGAGCAAATGTCGCATCTTGTAAGAAAGAGGTCATCTTTATTATGAGATGCGGATGGTTGAAAATGCATGAGTCCATCATGAAATTTCAGAATTTGCATTATATGATCAACTCTCTTGTGTACTACCATATATTTGCCTTAATAAAATGAGCATAAAGGCTTCCACACGTTATTACCCATCATTAAGAAGACGCTCTTCAACTTTAAGGGATAATTACTCCGTTCTCTCAGTTGAACAAATTCCCTTGGTCTTTGTCTTTTTAATGAAAACATCATTTATTTCCCTTTTCTTGAAGAGTCAAGCCTATCATATGTCAATGAATCTTTTATTTTCCCTTTTACAGGTGTGACATGAAAAGATATGCTTGATTATTCAAATTTAACTTTGGGGGTATTTACACAATTCTTGCAGCTTTTTGGTTCCATTTTCATTTTTACCATGAAGAGAACTTGCTCTACTCCATACCTGGATCACTAGTTTCATAGACTTCACCAAGTAATCATGAGATAAACTAAAACAGAGGTGATGCATCCCAATAAGTTGTTAACTTTTTATTCCCGATCGATACTAACACTACAAAAAAAACACTTCTGTGATGATACATATTTATCATAGTAGGTCACATTTTCTGTCATGCATGTACATCCATGATGGTTTTATGACAAAATCAAGATAGTCATACATGTGATGTCATAGAAGTGTTCCATGACAATACTCAAATTATCATCATGGAAGGGTCCACTTCCATGACAATAAATGGCGCGCCATGAAAGTGTTTTCGTCAGCATCCACCATAATGGGTCGCCATTAAGCTATCGGGTGTGGGTTTGGATCCCATAAACCATTAATAATGCGGACCAATGGTGGCGTGTCTTTGAGATTTGTTAGGGTTTGTGTCCTCCTCAGGAAGGCAAGATGGCGGCGGCTCCCTGTAGATGGAATAAGGTTCTCCCCGCCTAGTCCCGATTCCGGTGGTGTGTCTAGCATTATCGATGGGCGTGTGGAGGTGTGTCTCTAGCAGATCTGTACTTGGTGGATTTGCTCGGACCTGTTCATCGTTCGTCTACGTTCGTATGTCTTCAGGTTGGATCATTCTGATCTCCGCTACTCTTCATCAGCGGCGTTTGATGTCATGGTGCGCTGGTCCTATGTGGCCTTAGCATGACGACTTTCCAATTGTCTACTACAACAAGTATGTCCGGCTCCGATAAGGGAGGGACGATGACGGCAACGCGACTTTGGTTCGCTTCAGTGCTTGTAGTCGTCTATCGGTGGTCTAGGGATCTGAATGTAATTTTTATTATTTCTGATGATTGTACTCCTATAATTGAAGATGAATATATCGGATGTTTTTCATAAAATAATTATATTCTTTTTGCGATCACCTGTCAAATTATAAAAAAATCTCGATAAAACAGAACAAGTTATATGGGAATGGACAATTGTTAATTCCCCGCGGTTGACGTGAGAATGATTGCTAATTTGACAAGCATACTGTATTTAACATATTCCTGTTTTGAACTCTTTTTTGACAGCGTTTTGGTATTCCTCTTTTGGACTTAATTAATGGGGGCGGAAGGAGAACCTATTCTGTTGGCACAGATGAAAACGACAAAAAACTGCGTGTGTCTTCCTAAGAAAAATGAGGGTCGGGCCAGGCCAATCAATAGAATCCTCTTATAAGCTATTCCTCTGCAAAGAAATATAAGATCGTTTAAATCATTATAGGGATATTAACATACAAACTTAGATAAAAACAATTACATTAGTACAATTACATTAGTACACCAAGATATTTCTTTTATGGAGGGAGAACATTAACAAACAAACTCAGACAAAACAATTACATCAATACACCAAGAGAAGAGAGCATTTCAGAAGGGACCACAGATAGGCCTGTACAACGTCGACGTGGACTCTGCCTGCTGAACGCGCACCTTTAGTTAAAGGGTGTGTTTAGATCTCTATCAACTGAGACTTAACTAAGTACTTATATTAGTTAACTGACACAACAAGTACTTTCTCCGGTCCACAGTAAATGAAGTAAGAAAGAAAATATAAGAGAAACTGAAGATTTTTATTTTTGCACGGATCTGACTTTAAGATCTTACGAATATAGCATGGACTGAGATATGATCAAGACTCATACAACTAAGATTTAGCAAGGCTGTTAGCTAAAACATGTACCGCCCCTGCCGGGCACGTATACGTGGCGTACTCCTAGCTTACATGTATGCTATCATACTGTACACGCAAGTTGCGGCGACTTGCACACGTACGTCGCATCCAAAGTTTGACTGCTCCTGTCGTGCGTTGAACAGTCGACCGCCGCTCCGGCGAAGTGGCCGGCGGTCTGCATCCAGTGGAGTACGGGCCTGAGCGAGTCAAGTCAAATGAAGCGTTGAACTGCATTTGTGGCTGCTACTTTGCGAGGACTTGTCTATGCACAAGGGTATACTAGTAGAAGTATACTAGAACTAGTACCATTATTTACCAGCTTTGATTTCCATGTGATCAGTGAGCTAGTGCCTGTTTAAACAGACGAGATCAAGTCGCTAGTGGCCGAAATTAATGATGGACCAGTTCAAATCAAGAAAAAATAATGATAAATTTGAATTTCAACAATTCTTATAGAAAAAGGATTTCAATGAGACAGAAAAAGCCTCTCACCGCGCATAGATAAAGTATAGACCAAAGAACATGCCCTCACCATACATAATAGTGATAGTGAGGATGTCCTTTTACAAAGTTGATCCAAGATAACCAAACAACAAAGACACACACTACTACGTTATCGAAACATAGCACAGAAGGCCTAAATACAATGACATGCCTAGGACAGAGTATTTGACAAAAAACTACCACATTAAGGGTTACCGTCCCACAGAACTACCACTTTCAAAAAAATGACCGATAACTACCAAAAATTTCTGATTTTGTGACTAAAAACTACCACTTTTGAAAAATGATCCGTTTAGATGATTTAAACACGTTTATGACAAGCGGGACCCACCCATCAGGGCTGACATGGCGGCAAAGTCAATTCTGTTTACTTTGACTGTTATGTTGACTATTATTACAAGTGGGGCCCACCTGTCAGCATCACTCTTCTTCTTCCTCCTCCTCCTTTCTCTCTTTCCATTTCCTCAAACACCTTGTGTGCACCCGCGAGCTACCTCCGCCGTCCTCCACTGCCGGCGCTCACCTCTCCCCATGCCTCGATCCTGTCTGGAAAGGGAGAGCCCGAGCTGCCCAACCACTCCGGTGACCACCTCTCCCCCTTGCGTCACTCCGACGAGGTCACCTCTGCCGGCGACAACCGCCACCGGCATGCACGAACCAACCTAGCTAATACTCGCCTTGGTTCGAGCTCCCACATGAGGTCCTGGGGCGCTTCATCGCCCGCCTCCTGCTCCTCCGTGCAGGTGCAGCCGGCCCGCACGACCACGGTGCCGGACGCCGCCGAACTCGTGCGCCTCGTCGAGGAGCCGGAGGAGGCTTTGCCTTGGTCCGAGCTCCCACATGAGCTCCTGGGGCTCCTCGTCGCCCACCTCCCGTACTCCGTGCAGGTGTAGCCGGCGCGCGCGGCCATGGCGCCGGGCTCCACCAAGCTTGCGCGCCTCGTCAAGGAGTTGCAGGAGCGTGAGTCCCGCCTGCGCACCGAGTTGCTCAAGCACAAGATCCTCAAGGAGGCCGCCGTCGAGGAGCTGCGTCCGGTGGTGGCGCCGACGGCCTCAGAGGAAATTCCGTCAGCTTCGGCAGCCGCTTCCATAGTTCCAGCCGCCATGGTTGCGGCGCCGTTCCAGTCCCCAACCAATGCCAGGGAGGTGCTGCGCCGGGGTGTCGTCATGGAGGAGTTCGGAGCTCAAGCCCGGGTGCACAGCAAGTGTTCTACGAAAATGCCAAAGAGAGAGAGGAGGAGGAGGAGGAAGAAGATTGATGCTGATAGGTGGGCCCCACTTGTAATAACAGTCAACGTAACGGTCAAAATAAACAGAGTTGACTTTGCCGCCACATCAACCCTGATGGGTGGGCCCCGCATGTCATAAACATGTTTAAATCATCTAAACTGGCCTTTTTTCAAAAGTGGTAGTTTTTAGTCACAAAATTAAAATTTTTTGATAGTTATCAGTCACTTTTTTGAAAGTGGTAGTTCTATGGGACGGTAACCCCTAATGTGGTAGTTTTTTGTCAAATACTCCCTAGGACACCTAACCTCCACGATAACACCCTCAAGAGGGGAAATGAGGCTAAGTGTCGCCATAGTCGAGTCCGAGAGAGACAAGAATTTTCATCTGAAACCCTGGCAGGAGACGAAGAACCACCACGACGTTGGAGAAGAGAGTGGTACCTGCGGACTTCCTCATGGTTGAGTATTGAGCTTTCGCTCGGCAACTCGTCCATGTCACCACAAGGAACCTAGGACACCCATGACAAGAATAGACCTCCAGATCTCGATTTGGGGGTCGCCAACCACGGAGGAGAACAAGACCGAGCTGCCTGCTGCTGATGCACCCCTTGCCTTCTACGCGACCAAAAGATATAACCATCACCACCGCCGTGATGCCCAGCGAAAAACCAACCATGCGGACCGTCATCCAGAGCCGCCTCAAAAGAGGTGCTAGCTCAGCTTTCTACTTGGCCGGATGTAGCCTGTACTGAGCCCGCATGTGTACGTAGCTAGGTGCATTGGAGCGAGATGCATGCATGGAGATCTGCTTCAGTGCTTGACACAATTAAACGCACCTGGCCTGGTCCACCACGTATGGTGACGCTCGTGGCGCGCTGCTTCGTTGTTGGTTCGTATAGGTCCAGTTGACGCTACCGGAAAACGATCACTGAACTGAAGTGTGCTGCTCTGCTCCACTCCACGCACGCAAGTGGCGACGACCAGCACACGTACGTACGCGCGTCCGTCGGTTGACCGACGACCCACTGCCAGCTTCAACTATTTCGGGGCGCGATCGATAACGAAAAGTTTGCGGTAGCTTGCGTTTGCATAGTGTTGCTTGTCAACCCGTACATCTTGGATGCACCACATTCGTGGAGGAGTATAGCAGACCAATTCCAGCGGCAAGCCAACTCATGCACGTGATCTGATTAGCAAAGCAGCCGGTCAGGGGTCAGCTCTCCGAGACACTGAAAGATGTGAATGATTGATCAACGATTTTCCGGTTCAAGTAGACGGTCAGCCCTCTCTCTGCTAGCTGAGAGATCGGCTCAGGGCCATGCATGTTACTAGTATATTTAGTGATTAATGAATGGAAACTAAGGGCATGCTTTGACATCGCCCATTGTTTTATTATGCACGCCATCCTCTGTCCGGATCTTACCTGATGTGCGCACTGTTTTCGAAGAAATCATCCGTGGTGATCAGTCATGTCTCGGCGACTTTTCAGCGCGTCAGACAGGTATGGTACTCCACCGATATAATAATCACTCCCTCTGTTTCTTTTTAGTCTGCATATAAGGTTTGGTCAAAGTCAAGCTTTGCATAGTTTGACTAATTTTATATTAAAAATATCAACATTCACAACATGAAATCAACATTTTCAGATGCACCATGAAATGTATTTTCATATTATATAGTTTAAGTATTGTAGATGTTCATATTTTTTAATATAAATTTGGTCAAACTTTGTGTAGTTTGACTTTGACCAAAACTTATACGCGGAGTAAAAAGAAACGGAGGGAGTATAATAAAGTTGCTTGATGTTCCAAGGAAATGGGTTGGACAGGTTCTTTAATTTGGATAACAAAAACAATTGAGTATGGCTGAAATAAAGCAAGGCAAGAACAAATCATGAGGAATGGCGAAATTAATGAGTACGGGGCACATGCTTGATGCTTCTGTTATGAACAGTACTAAATTGAAACAACAACAGAAATGACAGAACAGTCTTAAATTTATGCTAGTATATCCTTTGAAATTGCCTACTCCGGGTAGTACTGAACAAGACCTAAAAAGACATGCTGAATCTAGTGGCTCCGCGGATTCATGATGATGTGGAGGTTTCCTCTAACCTGCTCTGTGCTGTGTTTAAATGCAGAGTCATACACTATTACACAAGTTGTGTGTATTGTGGGCTCCCTTGCACCCGAAACATACCCGTCGTATTTATGGTTAGCTCTACATGATCAGAGCCCGGCCGGGAATCACTTCCGTGTTGTTCTCCTACTCCGGTTTGCGTTGATTTTTTATAGCTCTGAGAATTTAAGATGAGATGTGAAGGTTTCCTAGATATTTTTCTTGTGCTTATCTTCACTACAACCGCAGAAGCGTGTGTAGTGTACTCCCTCCATTTCAAAATATAGAGCGCCCGCGTTTCCCGAGATTCAATTTTGACCATAAATTTAACCAACGAGACCGATTGCGGCGGGAGAAAAAAAAAATAATTGAAAACTTCTTTTGAATACGAATTCACTGGTATAATTTTTGCTCCTGTAGCAGTCGGTATCGTTGGTTAAATTTATGATCAAAGTTGAAGCACGAAAATAGAGAAAGTACTATATTTTAAATCGCAGGGAGTACAAATTAAGCGAGTGTAGTGTATAAGTTTTGTTTTTTTTTGCACCAAGAATGTGTGTCGTTATTCGCCAAAAGAGTTCAACATTACTATCTGCGGACGCTAGCAGCATCACTTTCATGTCGCCCTATGGCACTTTATTCAGCATGGAGCTTTCGTGTCACTCTCTTTTGCCCTTAATCACGGTGTAGAATTTCATCGATGGCGTGCTAGCTAGGTGTGTATGTCTGTCATTGTGAGAGTTACTTGCTCTCATGACTAGATTCGCCGACTAGAAACATCCCTAATGTGATGGCGAGCTCCATTTTATGTATAGTTTTGTTGTATGTAAGTGGTTGCATATCCCTTTAGTTGGCCAACTTCGCTGTAAAGGCACGAACCAGCCAGTGCCCAGCATAGTTGCTTACTCTACCTCGTGCATGTAACATGATGTTCTAGACTTGTACGTCCGTTTGCAAAGAAAAGTCCATTTTCACTTTGAAATAAATCCATCTGAAAATTAGACTATACTTAAAAAAACATCTCCATCTAATGGCAGAGGCCAGGTGCCATATTCTTTCCTTCTCCTCGAGTCAAACTGAAGCTAAAATTAAATCATTGCGGCTGTCCAGGTATAATTGTAGAATTATTAGCAGCGGTTGAGCCGTGCGATGGAGTGTCATGTCAAGTAGACGGGATCAGGTCTCCGGCGATCACATTCGGTCCAGACCTATTCCGGTATGAATCTGGTTTTTGCAGTTCAACGAAACAATTCTAAGCAGCGATGATGTAGTATATACCTTGGTTACTCATTCATTTTGTAGATTTAGTAATGGATGGGAATCTTGTGATTGTGAGAATACACACTCCTTGACTTCCACTCTGATATTATGACTCACTTCACAAGCACATATAGACGGCATGAAAATGAATATAAGGGCATTTTATTTTATTTTATTGAGGATTGATCGTTGAATGCTACGTGTATGTGTACTCAATTTCTGCATGAAGTCATCGATCTGTTGCGTCAAATTAGGATGTTTGTTGGCGCCATGAATGGCAGCATGAGTGCAAGATACAAACGGTGACTTCTCGTTTAATTTGTAGGGTATGGCTAGGTCTCAATCGGCCGAGATTTAACCAAGTCTCAGTTAGATGACATAAAAGAAACTGAAGATTTTTTTTTTTGCACGGATCGCAGGCGATGAGACTTAGCAAGACTGTAATTTGTATGCTGGGCCAGTGCTTTGTAAACTCTTACTATTAAGAGTGTTTCTTGAACCAAGGTTAACCTCTGCTATGACCGTGACTTGCACTTATCCCCTGCTGTTGAGCTTAAAGAGGAAAGTGACATGACAAACACGGTTAATTAGTAACGGCAGACTAGTCCTACTGCTAGCTACGCAAGTGGCGGTGACTTGGCACACGTCGGCAAGGACGTGGAAGTCCAGGTGAAACCGACGGATGGACTGCGTCGACTGTTTCGGGAAGGATCGGTTGCGTGCAATGGAAAAGGTCGCCAGGGGCCAGGGCAGAGGAGAAGGGTTGCCGTTCTGGTACTAGTAAAAGCACGGGACTACTGTTTAACACCGTGTAATGGGCCCGGGGCCCGGGAGCGTCTCAAGTCAAGTGAAACTTTCTTCTTCCTCCCATGGAATATTAGTCGTGGATTCTAAAAAAAAAAAAGGAATATTAGTCGTTGTATCTGCTCTATCCAATGGTGGTATATCAAGCATCATTACAGCATCTATAGTCGGACCTGGTAAATCCGGCCCCTCAAACGCCCGCGGACGCGTCCGGGCTCGTCCGCGCGCATTGACCGGTCATGCCTCAAATTAGACACTTTGCATCCACCTCTCTCATATTTTATCATGTACCAAAAGAAATCCTACGTACTACATCTATGTACTCTTCGTCGTCGGAGATGCCCACGACGAGGGTGTCGGGCGCCGGCTGGACGGACGGGTAGGAGGGCTCCGGTTCATCCTCCTCCTGCTCCACCTCATCCATGTAGGCGAGCATCTCCACCTCCTTCGTGGCCTCTTGCGCCTCCATCTCCTGCCGGTGATGGCGTCTTGCCTCCGCAGTCGACTCCGACCGAAGGAAATCGAGAATGGTCTGCTACTCCGCCTGCAGATCCCCATCGCCAGCGTCCCCCACATCCTCCTCCTCTGGCACATCCCCTCCTCCTCAAAGTCCTCCTCGTCCTCCTCCACCTCCTCCCTCCTCCTCCGGATGCACTGCATCTGGAGGTAGCCCCGCGGTGATTCAGGCTTCGCGCCTATGCAGGATCTGCTCAAGGAGCTCGAGCCGGCACTCCGACATCAGAAATGGCTCGCTCCTCACCCGGCGGCGTGGGGGAATGGCTACTAGGCAGAAGGGTGGAGTGGAAAGTGGCGGCGGCGGCGGACATCAGGAGGAAAATGTGGATGGATGGTAGGGTTTCATTACCGCCGGTCGACTTAAATAGCCGGGTAATGCTGAAAGAACATGCGGTGCCCCCATGTTTGGTTTTGGTAATTAATGACAATCTCTATGGACTAATGGTTGCCTTTAGTTATATTTGAAGGATTTGTCCATGGGCATTTCTTGAAGTCCATGTGTTGGTTTCAAGGGGTTTATGAGTTGACCAAGGTGCTATTAAGAAATTATTCTAAGATTGGTCATGTGAGTGCTGAGCTTATTGCAAGCATGTCTTGAAGAAGAAGATTGTGTGATCATTCATGTTTACCTTCAAGACATCATCCAAATGGAGAGAGTTGGAAAGATTCAAGGTTGATCAAGACTAAGTCAAGAGTGAATCAAGGTGATCAACTCACAAAGCGTAGAAGATGTACCGAGAGGAATAAGTGATCCCATGGTATGGTAAGCATTGTCCATTGTACTTTGTGTACTAACCCATGGTCTATGTGAGAGTTCTATGTGGGGTTAGGTACGTGTTCATGGGCTTGTGTCAAGAGGAAGATATCACTCAACCCATGGAGAGGAAGACATCAAGTGGTGATCGTCATCAATATTGTCGTGTGCAAGTTCAAGTGGAGCATCATGAAGAGATCAAGTGCTTGAAGCTTTCCATCCATTGTGGTGTCAATGGACTTGTGAAGATGTGCCGAAGAGTGGCTCACCCATAGTGGAGTATGGGGGAGCAATCATCTAGTCTTCATCGAGCCAATGCAATCAAGAAAGGTGGTCCAACTTGAGGGAGTCAAGATCGTCATCATATAGCTCAAGTGGACCATGTGCAAGGCAAATGTTTGCCCTTGATAGGTTTTCTATTTTACCGGTCTCATGGTGGTAGTTGGGAGACTGAGTTATAGGATCGATTGCCGTACTATCAAGGGGGGCTCTCGATGAGTAGCTTGGTCGTATCATTCGTAGAGAGCTCAAACCATTGCATCCTTACATCATCTTTCTTGGTTCTTTGTTGGTTATCTTTGTAATTCTTAGAGCTTATGGTCATCTTGACGACAAGCTCGAGTTCTTCGAAAACCGATTTCTTATGCATCTTCTTTTGTGTTTTCGGTGTTGGAGTTTTTCCGGTCTTAATTGAGAAAGGGTTCTCATAATTTTATTTTGGATATTTTCTCTATTGATATTTCTTGATATTTATATCAAGATTGTGTTTGCTCTTGTCTTTAGCTTTCCAACAAACTTGATTTCATCGAATTCAGAGTTCGTATGCGAAAGTTGTGGTTGTTTTGATCTTACCTGTTTTACATAGAGAGGTTGTACCGCCCCTTAGAGCGGTTGTACCGGTTGACCAGTACAACCGATGTTTGGAGCGGTTGTACCGCTCCAAAATTGGTCCGAAGGTTGTATCGACCATGTACTGCTCTACCATCGGACTAGTTTCTGTTTTGGAGCGGTTCTTGGGCGGTTGTTGACCGATTGCACCAGTTAGTTTAGTTAACCAGTACTACCGGTTCCCCTGGCTGTTGTACCGCTTAGGCCTTTTTCCTACAGATTGGTTTTTCCTCTGCTTTGACTGGTTCGTGCACCGGTTGTACCGGTCTTACAGTTTTCTGCACATAACGGGCAGATTCTTGGGGACCTATAAAAGGGGGTATTCTTCCCCATTGAACCTTATCCTTTGAGCTCGTGTTCTTCCCCCATTGTTGACCTTCTTCGAGCTTGCTATCTCTCAATCCTTCCATGGATTCTTACTAGTTTTTGGGGAAAAGAGAGAGGAGATCTAGATCCACATTTCCATCAATCACTTTCTCCTCTATGTGAGGGGAACCCCTTGGATCTAGATCTTCGAGTTCTTAGTGTTCTCCTTCTTGTTCTTCCTCTCATTTTCCTTCCTAGCATTAGTTGCTTTGGTGGGATTTGGGAGAGAAGGACTCGGGCACTCCTTGTGCCCTTGTCATTGCATTTGGTGCATAGGTTTGAGTTCTCCACGGTGATACGTGGAAGTTACAAGTTGAGAATCTTATTACTCTTGGTGCTTGGTACGCTTGAGCTTGTTCCTCTTGGGTGCTTGGACGCCCTAGACGGTTGGTGGTGTTCGGAGCTCAATCATTGCGGTGTAAAGCTCCGGGCAAGCGTCGGGGTCTCCAATTAGGTTGCGGAGATCGCCCCGAGCAATTAGACGGGTTTCGATGACCGCCCAAGGGTTGCCAAAGTGTATGGGTTCGGTGACCACCCTCAAGGGTTCCTTAGTGGAATCACGACATCTTGAAGGAAATATGCCCTAGAGGCAATAATAAAGTTATTATTTATTTCCTTATTTCATGATAAATGTTTATTATTCATGCTAGAATTGTATTAACCGGAAACATAATACATGTGTGAATACATAGACAAACATAGTGTTACTAGTGTGCCTCTACTTGACTAGCTCGTTAATCAAAGATGGTTAAGTTTCCTAACCATAGACATGAGTTGTCATTTGATTAACGGGATCACATCATTAGGAGAATAATGTGATTGACTTGACCCATTCCATTAGCTTAGCACTTGATCGTTTAGTATGTTGCTATTGCTTTCTTCATGACTTATACATGTTCCTATGACTATGAGATTATGCAACTTCCGTTTACCGGAGGAACACTTTGTGTTCTACCAAACGTCACAACGTAACTGGGTGATTATAAAGGACCTCTACAGGTGTCTCTGAAGGTACTTGTTGAGTTGACGTATTTCGAGATTAGGATTTCTCACTCCGATTGTCGAAGAGGTATCTCTGGGCCCTCTCGGTAATGCACACCACTATAAGCCTTGCAAGCAAATTTAGCTAATAAGTTAGTTGCGGGATGATGCATTACATAACGAGTAAAGAGACTTGCTGGTAACGAGATTGAACTAGGTACTAAGATACCGACGATCGAATCTCGGGCAAGTAACATACCGATGACAAAGGGAACAAACGTATGTTGTTATGCGGTTCGACCGATAAAGATGTTCGTAGAATATGTAGGAGCCAATATGGGCATCCATGTTCCGCTATTGGTTATTGACCAGAGAAGTGTCTCGATCATGTCTACATAGTTCTCGAACCCGTAGGGTCCGCACGCTTAATGTTTGTTGACGATATAGTATTATATGAGTTATGTATGTTGGTGAGCGAATGTTGTTCGGAGTCCCAGATGAGATCAAGGACATGACGAGGAACTCCGGAATGGTCTGGAGATGAAGTTTAATATATGGGATAATGTTGTTTGGTCTCCGGAAGGGTTCCGGAATTCACCGGAAGGGGTTCCGGATGTTTCCCGGAATGTTTGGGTACGAGAACACATTATTTGGGCCAAAGGGGAAAGCACACAAGGTTTTTGGAAAGCGCAAAAGGAAGTTTTGCGGAGTCCAGGGGCTAGATGCCAGGGTCCCTGGCGTCTGGGTCCAGACACCGGGAACCCTGGTGTCTGGCCCTGGAGTCCGAGAAGGACTCTTGCCTTTCGGGCGAAACCGACTTTGTGGAGGCTTTTACTCCAAGTTTCGACCTCAAGGCTCAACATATAAATAGAGGGTAGGGCTAGCACCAAAGACACATCAGAAACAGCAAGCCGTGTGCCGGCAACCCCGTCCCCTCTAGTTTATCCTCCGTCATACTTTCCGTAGTGCTTAGGCGAAGCTCTGCGGAGATTGTTCTTCACCAACACCGTCACCACACCGTCGTGCTGCCGGAACTCATCTACTACTTCGCCCGTCTTGCTGGATCGAGAAGGCGAGGACGTCATCGAGTTGAACGTGTGCTCAACGCGAAGGTGTCGTACGTTCAGTACTTGATCAGGGGCGGATCATGAAGGTGTACGTCTACATCAACTGCGTTGATAAACGCTTCCGCTTAGCGATCTTCAAGGGTATGAAGATACACTCTCCCTTCTCGTTGCTATGCATCACCATGATCTTGCGTGTGCGTAGGAATTTTTTTGAAATTACTACGTTCCCTAACACATCTTGCATTGTGCGAGGGCGTGAGGAGATTACGGTGGCCCTAGTGGCTTTTTGGGGAGCATTGTGCCTCCACACCGCTCCAAACGGAGATTAGCATCTGCAAGGGTGTGAACTTCGGGATACATCGTCGTCTCCGCGTGCCTCGGTTATCTCTTACCCGAGCCCTTTACTTATGCACTTTACTTTGTGATAGCCATATTGTTTCTTGTCATATATCTTGCTATCACCTAGTAGTTTATCTTGCTTAGTATAAGTTGTTGGTGCACATAGGTGAGCCTAGTTGTTGTAGGTTTTGTGCTTGACAAATTAACCGCTAGGTTTATTCCGCATTTGTTCAAGCCTAAACCGTAATTATTTTAAAGCGCCTATTCACCCCCCCCTGTAGGCGACATCCACGATCTTTCAAATGCACTACGCAGCCCGTCGGGGCTGTGTCACGCGGCGCCACCGGTCCGACGGAGGATACGAGCCTCGGACCGCCGGGTCTGAGGGCGTTTCCGGCTGGGACCCCTTCGATCAGTCCGACGTAGCCGGCGCGCCCGGGCGACCCCATATCCACCCCATATTTGGGCTGGAAAAATGTGAAACATTATTGACCGGGCGGCCCGTCGGGGCGTATGAGGCAGCTTTGAGGCACCCGGCTGCAGATGCTCTTAGTCGTTTGATAAATTTTCATCTCATAGAATTCTGCCACGTCGCCTTTTAATTGAACTCCCACTCTGTCCATAATGTTCAAGAAGCACCTCTTCCCAATGCTAACAATTATCAATTATTTCCTAATAGAAAGGTGAGAAGGGAATATAAGGCAAAATAATGCAACAGTAGAACATAGAAGTTCTAATAAAGCATACCCATTACTCATTACCCATTGCACATCGCATGTAGCTATTAGGATCATGGAAAAGTGGTGACGACAACACATAAATGATATCGATGGTGGTGCTACTTGAGAACCCGGTCTCAAGGTTCGGAGTGAAAGTCTAGGTCTGACCTGAGTTGGTTATACCTGGCAATGACAATGTTTCTATGGCGTAACCTTGTTGAAGGCATTGCTCGGATATAATCGGACTAATTTCTTCTAGGTGAAAACTTAGAATCTAGCCTTCGGTGGTTGGATTCGATGACGACGACGATTGAGTGTCACAGCTGAAGATCTCCGGACTCCATGTGATGTCCTGATATGGTTGATGTGGATATGATCGTCGTTGTAGTTTGCCGATTTCAGATCTGGTCACTTTAGGATTTTTCCTTCTTTTTTCCTCGCCTTTGCATAGTGTTTATCTTTTTATGACACTGTTATTTGCCGGCGTGTTTTCTATGTGTATGTGTGTTGGTGTTAGCTGTGTATATCCTAATTATGCAGAGGCCAGTTGTGTGCACATTGTGTGTATATTCTCTTAATGTTTCATTTTAAGCAAATAAAATCTACCTTTTGTCGAAAAATTACTCATGTTACATAGGAAAAATATGTACAACCCGATTAAAGAAAAATCAAACAAAAAATTGTGAGCTCCCCATAATCCAGTATTGTTTGAAATTATCATGATTGTAAAAATATACTTGGGAGCTTTTAATTGATTTTTTAAATATATATTTGATGGCGTGCAACACATTGTACATTTTGTGGTTTTCTCAAAATGCATGGAAGAAATTGGCGCATACACGGATGCGTAAATGTCAACTATTCATTTGGCTAACTCTTCAAAGGAAGTTGTGGCCCTCTGAGTCCTTTAGAGCAAGCGATTGCTGATTGTAGGGACATTATCGTTGAGTAATACAAACTTGATCTCCTTCACTCCCTCAAAAAAAAAAAAACTTGATCTCCTTCACGGAGGTCCCTCCTGTGTCGCCCCCGCGCGGCGACCGGGGGATCCCAAATCCGGCGTTGCTAG
>NC_041387.1:624567192-624569306 GCF_002162155.2 Triticum dicoccoides
TCAGGTCTCGGGCGGGGCAGATAGACGGGGCACGCTTCGCAGGTGTACAACGACGTGGTTGTTGCGTCGGTGCAGGCGGCGCGAGGCAGTGGTGGCGACCTCCTTCTCCTGGATGTGTACCGGCGGCAGGTGCAGATCTAGAGTTTGTGCTCGAGCGGGCTAGATCTGGGCCCGGGGCGGATCGAAGCGTGTGCTTTGGGTTGGAGAGGTCGGGCTTGGCCTGGGGTATGCCTGCGGGTGGCGCTTGTGCTCTCCTCGCAGGCATGGTGGTCAGTGGTGGTGGTCGGGTCTCCGCTATCTGTCGGTCAGATCGGAGCCGGTGACCATGGTTGAGGCATCGTGCGAGCGGGCTCGGCGGCGGATGTCGGTAGTCACGGGATCATGTCGCCTGCCGATCCATCAGGACTGGCTGGGGACACAAGCATGGAGGCCCCCTATTCGACCCAGGTCCCGTGACCGATGCCGGGCTAGGAATGAAAGGATACCCCTTTCTTTCTACCTTTCGAGGTTGGTGCTTCGTGACGTGGATGAATGGTGGTGGCTTGGACATGGATGCCGGAGCTGTGGCTCCACATGGCGGTCCGCATGGTTGGCTTTCCGGCGGGCACCATGTGATGGTGGTGGCTCTCCATCTGGGTTGTGTAGGCGACAGGTGGGTAGCGTTGGGTGGCCCGGGTGCTTTCCCTGTCGTTTGTAGTGGCGTCGCCCAATTTCGGACCTGGGGAGCTGAGCTTGTTACGCTTGTCCTGAAGACCTCGTGTGGCACGAGGGAGTGACCGAGCGAAAGCTCTGCGCTTTGTTGCCGACACCGGCGCCGCTCGCGGGCGCCGCTATCTTCCTGAAGACGTCTTCGTGGTGCTCCTCTTCGTGCCAGGACTCCGGGTGAAGACCTTAGTACCTCTGGACTTGGCAGAGGCGACACTTTGCGTCGTCTTCCCTCCTGGAGGCGTTGTCGTGGAGTTTAGGTGTTTAGGGTTGTGTATGACATTGTACTCAGTTTTCTCAATACTCTCTTTCGGTAGCGTAGTAGCCATGCTCTGCGTGCGTACGTGATCTTGGGATCGGCATTGTTTGAGGACTACCTCACCATCTTGTATCGTTCAGCCGTGTACTTGGTTCGGTGTTTTATATACTAGTAAGGTACACGTGCATTGCACGCATAAGATTTGGCAACCAAATTATGAATAAATACCACACTATAGCATGTAAGCTTTGAGTCGTATATGCATGATTTAAACGTTTGTTTAATTCTTACAGTTCATCCTATTCAAAATCAATTAGTTTTTATAAAAAAATTAATCTAGTTTACGATCCATGTAATTGTGCGTTGTAAAGCATAAAGTAAAAACAAATAATGACAGTTCAACTAGGAAAAAAGTTTGGGCAATTATGATACGAAAGATTCTAGAACAAATAAGATATACTTGTATTTTGAGGTTTGTGCATTATACGGAAGATTCTAGATTGTACAACCTTTGTTCTAGAAACAGAAGTTCAACCATGCACTACTAGGAAAAAGCTTATAGACATGCGCTTACTAGTAGCGCTGGTTTATACCTCTCGCTGCTGCTACTTACTAGTAGCGCGGCTTTTTAACCCTCGCTGCTACTAAGTTGATAGTAGTAGCGCAGGTTTTTAACCCTTGCTACTACTAAGCAGTCTTCATTGTGCCCCCCGGACATGCCATCGTAGTAGCGAGGTGTATGAACCCGCGCTACTACTAAGTTGATAGTAGTAGCGCGGGTTTATACCCCTCTCTACTACTAAGTACAAGGTAGGTGAAGTCTCCATATCCTTGGTCGAATCCCTCCTCTCTGTCCCTCACTCTCCCCCCTCTCTCCATAGGCTCTCCCATTCCGCTTCTTCCTCCCACCCATGATTCCCTTCCTCATCCACCACCACCGCCGGCCTCGCACCTCATGCCTCCCCCAAATCCAGCGACCTCCACACCCGCCGCAGCCCCCTCCCCCTCCTTCCTCCTCCTTCTCTAATGTTGGAAGGAGGGGGAGATCCAGCAGAGCGCCATCCATGGCGGCGGCCAGATCCGCCATGGACACAACCACAGGTGAGTTGTTCCTCCTACTCCTTTCAATCTCTCTCTCTCTCTCTCTCTC
>NC_041387.1:624569594-624585505 GCF_002162155.2 Triticum dicoccoides
ATCTTCCAGATCGAGCAGAGAGCCATCCATGGCGTCATCTAGGGTTTCTGCTCCAACTCCGGCGGCCACCCGGTGAGTTGCTGCACCTACTCCTCTCTATCTCTCTCTTCCTCTTCTAATCCTTGTCTCTTTTTTTTGTAGCAGCAGCAAAGGAGAGGTGTATCACCATGGACGACTTCATCCCCTCTAGGATCAGCATCGACCATGGATGAAGGGGACGATGACGCCTAGCTAGCAGCAGCAGCCATGGCTGAAATTTATTTTTTAATTTCTAATTAGTTAGCAGTAGCGAGGGTCCACACCCACGCTACTACTAGTTAGTAGTAGCGCGGGTGGTATCCACGCTACTACTAACGGACGTAGTAGTAGCGCGGGTGGCACCCACGCTACTACTACCAGTTAGCTGTAGCGCCGTATCAGTAGCGCGGGCACCCGCGCTACTGATATACCTAAACCCCGCGCTACTGCTAGGCTTTTCCCTAGTAGTGATGGAGTCTTCTAGATTGTATATATGGCAGAATCTGGTGGAATGTAGATGATATCCAACGGCCATCAGTGCTCGGATTTGCCATCTCTGCACCGTCGGATTTGTTTCATCCAACGACCATCTTTCAAAGTTATTCACACACTATATAGGGGTATAGATAAAGCGGGATGGAAGTATGTTTCGAGAGAGAGTAATACAAACTTTCACCCACAATAAATAAATATACTCTTCCCTTCTCTAGTAAAAGAAAAAATCTTCAAAGCAAGTTGTGGAGGGCTGATCGTGATGCTACGCTTGTCTGGACGCTTTGCCCCGTCTGCCTACTCTTACCATTAGCAAAACAAATACAGGTCGCTCATTTGATCTTAAATTGTCACTTCTTGAAGAGGACATGTATTGCGGTCCTCCTCCTAGCCGGCGGCCGCATTGGCGATGTGAAGGCAACCAGGACGCATGATCCAAGACCGACAGGGCACATTGATCACAGACCGGGACATGAATGCCGTTGCGGGGAAGTCGGCCAGCACGTTTTCTGCGTCACATATTTTTCCTGCTCTTGTCCTTGTTGAGCCGTCAGGGTCTCACATTCATGCAGAAGCGGAGAAGTCTGAACAATTCAAGATAGAACAAGAACAAGAAATAAGATAATTGCGAGGAGGTAATGGAGTTTACGCTGATATAATATCTGTTCCATTTCTAGATGATTGGAACAGGTTTTCCGGTTCAGTGAAACAAGCAGGCGGTCAACTCTCTGATGCTGATTAGCCGGCGGTTATAACCTGGACCAAGCACTAATTTACGAAACAGATATTCAAAATTATTCAGAGTGACAGCACACCATGCACCTTCGGGGAGTTCCTCTTTGATAAGTACTTCCGGGCCGGACATTATTGGCTCTGGTATTTTAGGGTTCTCTACAGACTACCAGATAGTGTGCCGGCTGCAGTGAAAGTCTTTGCTTATTGACTAGTACTAGTAGCACCGTAGAGACCCCCCACAAAATGCACACTGATTATACGATTCCTAGCTAGCTATAGGATTTAAGGCGATGTGGATGTTTGCACCAGCTTATTTCGTGCTCAGGTTTAGCGCTGCAAAGTCGTAGACATCGCAAGTTGCAATGTATGTGGTCTCTCCTGCACCGGAGCATATCCGTCAGTGTTTATGACCCGGCTGTGTTCGGACTGGAGGAAAGCAAAGCAAAGTAATGGGAAAAACTACAGGAAGTGAATGTAGGTGTACAGTGCAAACCACAGGTCTGAAAAGCAATGGAATGGAATAGTAGTAGTATTAGTACGCTATGAATATTTTATTGTCCTTGATAGTCATGCATCGATTTTTTTTATTCACCCAGCCAACACCTTTGCCTCGAGCTTCCACGAAAACAAGAGCTCAGAGTAGATTTTCTTTTTCCCGTGAAACCTGTACGGAACTGCAGGAATAAAAACCTTTCCTCCATTTTGCTGTAGAACTTTCCTTCAACCCGAACGCACCAAGTGCAGAAAATCCTGTAGGATCCGATTCCTATAACTTTTCCTGCACTTCGAACGCACCCTAAGTTTATCTCTCCCATGGATTTCGTGGAGCTCCTTGAACCCAACATGATCATGATGTGTGAAGCTTCCCTCGATCTTTCTTCTCTTCCCGGTGTGCTTATCATCGGTACAAGGTGGTCACAGGTGTGAGCAAGTTGTGTGCATGATTTGATGGGCGCCAAGGCCCAAAGATATGTCATGTACAATTGTACATCTAGTACGTGGGGTGGGGTCAGTCGCATCATTCTCGTGGTATCACTCTCCTGCACTTTATCCCCACCGTTGAATGCTGGGGTTGGCGTGCGAGGCGCCTGATGGTGAGGCTTACCTGTCGCTCATAACTGGAGGCCTGCGTTGACTTGTCTCATCCTTCTTCTTTTTTCTAGCGTATATTTGGATGCCTGCCTATTAATTGCTGCTTGTGATGGCAATGCCAATTTGGCGGGAGCTCCTACTCGCCGCTTATTGCGGCAAAGAGTCGATGCGTCGCATAGGGGCGGTCTCACCTGGGCCGGCCCATTTTCTGTTCGCAAGGTGGAAAAACGTGAAAAAAAACTGAGCAAGCTGAGCATTCGAACCCCTGACTACGTAGTAAGGTGCACGAGTTGTGCTAGCTGCTGCGCCAGGCCCCCTCTTGTGCTACTTTTGCAGCGCAATAGTTAAAGAAACGAACGACAGTGGCAAAAACTGAACAGTCGCAAAAATTCCCAAAAACTAAAGTGTCGGTGAGGGATCGAACCAAGTACCTCCTGCAAGTGAACAAGGTCGCTTGCCAACGATGTAATGATTATTCTAATGAATAAAGTTTCATTTTAATTCAGAAAAAAACAAGGTCGCTTGCCAACTATAATTCCTGGGTGTCTATGTCTGAATGGGAGCTTGTCCTATACGAACTATAAGAAACAACAGATGTAAACTTTTTTGAAATTTTGAACTTGATTTCTTTCAAAAAAGGGTAAATACATTTTCAAATTTGTAAAAAAATTAAAACCTCGAACATTTTCTGACAATGTGAACATTTTTTGGGGTTCTTAAAAAATTTGAAAAAACATACAAAATAAAAAATGAGATATTTTTTTTTGGAAACTATGAAGAATTTTACAAAAGATACAAAGATTTTCTGAAAATCAGGAATAAAAATTGAAAACGACAACCCTTTTCGAAGATATGATACTTTTTGGAAGGACAAACAATTTTCTGAATTTGTGAACAAATTTGAAAACAGGAACATTTTTATAATTCCGAATTTTTTTGAATATACGAATTTTGTTCATGTTTCCTTGTGAACCAAATTCGAAACTGGGAACATTTTTTGAAATTGTGAAGAATTTTAAAAAAGATACAAACAGTTTCTGAAAATCAGGGACAAAAATTGAAAACGACAACACTTTTCGAAGATATAATACTTTTCCAAAGCACGAACATTTTTCTGAATCTGTGAACAAATTTGGAAACCTGGAACATTTTTTGAATTTACGAAATATGTTTGTGTTTCCTTGTGAACAAAATTTGAAAGTGGAAATTATTTTTGAAATTATGAAGAATTTGAGAAAAGATAAAAACATTTTTTGAAAATCAGGGACAAAAAAATGAAAACAACAACACTTTTCAAAGATATAATACTTTTCGAAAGCATGAACATTTTTCAGAATCTGTGAACAAATTTGGAAAACTGGAACTTTTTAGAATTATGAACATTGTTTGAATTTATGAAATATGTTCGTGTTTCCTTGTGAACAAAATTTGAAAGTGGGAACATTTTTAAAAATTGTTCCGAAACATGAACACTTTTAAAATTTGTGAACAAAATCTTGAAAGTGAGAACTCTTTTGAATTTTTACAAACATAGTTTAAAAACATGAACATTTTAAGAAATTGTGAACAAATTTCTACAGTGGGAACATTTTTTTATTTTCTTAAAATGCAAACATTTGAAAATTAGGCATTCTATATCTAAATTGTTGGAACATTTCTTGTATAAGAAGTGAACAATTTTTTGCAGTTCTAAACACTTTTTGGATTTCTGAACATTGTAGAAAAATAAAAAAAGAAACTGATATAAAATAAAAATGAAAGAAAAGAAAAGAAACAAGAATCAGAAAAATGAAATCAAAACTAAAATGAGAAAATAAAAAGAAAAACGAAAAAAAGAGGCTAAAGAAAACTGAAACAGAAAAAAAACAGAAAAGTAAAAATAAAAATCCGGTTCAGGAACCTGCTAGAAGGTTCCCAAAACCGGGAAAACCGGCTGGAACGTTCCTAAAACCGGGATCGTTGTAAAGCATGTGGGGCTTTTAACTGGGCCGGCCTGTCACGGTCGATGCATGTGCGGCGCCCCGACAACTTGAGGCAAGATGCGTCAAATAGGAAAATCCCAATTTGGCTGTATGCTCCACCACGGGACCTCTTATATGACGCACACCGCGTCCAACAGACACGCGCTGCACTTGGGCTCTGCCAACTGTGCTGGTCCAGCAGCGCGCAGACAGTCAAATTTTCCACACAAAAGAAAGTACAGACGGGCCGCACAAGGGCTCCCAACTGTGCCGGCCCAGCAGCAGGCAACCAGTGCAAAATTTCCAAAAACAAATCATGCGGGCAGTATGAGGGATCAAACTAGAGACCTCCTGGGAATGAACGGTCATCGCAGCCACCGTGATTGATTAAGCTTCAATGTCTAAATAAGCAGCATGGTGTATAAGACCTATAATCCACGACAGATTGAAACATTTTTTGGAAATTGGAACCTTTTCTCAAAAGGGTGAACATTTTTTTTGAAATGTGAACTTTTTCTAAAATTTGAAAACAAGTTTAAAACGTGAACATTTTTGAAAAATTGAAAGCGTTTTTTAAGCCCTGAACATAATTTTATTTTCAAATGAATTTATTTTAGATCTGAATTTTTTTGAAAATACGAAAAATCAAAACTCTGAACATATTTGATGATGCGGATATTTTTTCAAATTTACGGTTATTATATTTGTAAAACATGAACACTATTTTAAATTTTGATTTTTTTTGTAAATTGGAAATAAACATGAACACAAAATTGAAATTCATTTTTTAAAATTTTTTGAACATTTAAAAAAGGTGATTTGTTTTTCAAAAAGTGCACAGAATTCGAAATTCCAAACCTCTTTTTGAAAATGTGAACAAATTTGAAATTCTGAAATGTTTAAACTTATGAAAAAAAGAAACAAGAAGAAAAGGTATTAAAGAAGAAACAGATTGTTTTTAAAAAATAGCAAAAGAAACCAACAAAAAAACCATTCAAGAACCTTCTAGAAGGTTTTCAAAACAGGTAGAAAACACTACAGAAAAACCTACATTAAGGCTGCTAAATGGGATGTGTCAACTAGGACTAAACGTGCTCACGACCCATACAAGTGTAGAATAGTAGCGGTGTGGGCATAAAACCGATGAATTGAACACCAAATTAATACCGATAAATTCAGTTTTCACTCTCTTTATCCGAATTAAATTCTGTTTCGTATTTTGTTAGTTGATCGGAAGTAAACCGAATTGTGCATGCAAAGCTAGATTTCAACTGAATAACTGGCGCTTCTAGGCACACCCACCTCATAAAAGTTTATATAATAACAGCTATATAGCATGCATGCAATGCAACCAACCTTCCAAGATCGCCCCTCATGTGGGCTTGCATGCAAGGTCCAAGCCCAACTTGCCAAATAGAAGAGAGAGATGATAACTCGCCTATAACATGGTATGTGACTGGTGAAGAATATGTTAGTTGTGACCATTATGTTTGTATAAACCGGGAACCATACCAAATTGATCGGTTAACTAAAATTTTGGTTTATTATTTATGTTATTATTTTCAATGTTCACTAACCAAAATTTTAAAATAAACCTAATTATACTAACTAGGTGTTTGATTTATACCGAATGCCCTAATATATTACCAATGTTAGCAACTCCTCCACGATCTGAACAATCTTTTCATGTTTTGCGCCAACCGCATCACCATGGTAGAGGCCATTGAGTTTTTGTTTAACAGTTGAAGAAGCAAATAACTCAGCAAAAACATGCGGAAGATTTTTATGATTAATCAATGAATCATGCATATAGTCAACAAACTATGTGTATCATTCTATGTTAATGTTGAAGTGGCGGGCCTGATTTGCAAGGGAGCTTGTTTTATACTAAATTTGTACTTATGAAACTTATTTTTGACAATTTATATTCTCTACTACTGTATTTTAATTTGCAACTTGCCAAAGTTAAACAAACATATTCGTCCAAGAGATTAAATTACAATCCTTTTTGTTTCACTATAACTTTACCAGTTTCCAATTAAATTTACATCGGTCAACTCTTTTTTCTTGCGTTTTGCAAAAAAAGTCCAACCAACCCGTTTGTGTCGAAGAAAACTGAAATGATTGCATGCCTTCACCAGTTAATTTGGTGTAGACCGATAAATTATAGTACATTTGCATGGTCCCACAAATATCTCTACAGATGTTTCTAGGTTACATGGTTGTCTCTCTTAGGCATAGGTGAATGGAGAATTCTAGGGTGTTTGCTCTACCTTACGTTTAGGCAAATAGAGTTCAAAAAATGAAGAAAACAAGAGATAGTACAACTAAATCGAATTCTAGTTCACCTCAATGTCAAATGTATTGATCTTGTTTGGCTGATAGACAAACTTCACCATAATATTTGCTTTCTCCTACTTAATCTATGGACAGCTAAACTGCCAATTCTTCAAAAACTTCATTATCAGCATGTGGCAAATAACAAATAGTGTGCCAATGAAATTGGCTGCCAAAACTTTTGGCAAAGACTGGCAAATAAATAGCTTATTTTTCTATAATACACCATGGAGAGGCATATCACCATTCTTTTTTTTACAATGGGCAGCTGCATTACATTCATTCATCAAATGTTTCAGTACAAACGATGGTCCTGATTACATCATGTACAACATTAAACCAGCAGGACCCAGGGTCGTGTTCTGCAGATCTAGCAAGAACATGAGATGCCACATTACATGATCGGTTGACATGAGTAAACATACAAGATTTAAACTTAAGAGCCCTACTTTTGATGTCATATATTATGGCACCTATTTGAGATCTATCAGTTGTCACATTCTTCACCTTATTGACTATAGTAGAACAATCAGATGCCATAATAATGGATTGGAAGCCAGCTTCTTCGGTGAATGATAAGGCATGTCGCACCACTATGGCTTCAGCAAGTTCTGGGTCTTCCACCTGGTCCACATAGCATCTGCAAGCAGCCCGTACCACTCCCAGATGGTCACGGATGACAACTCCGATACCCATACGACATGAGTCTGACAAGATTGTTGCATCTGTATTGATCAAAACCGACCCTTCCGGCGGTGGCGACCACTTTGGGGTTGATGCTTGGGCCTCACACCTAGTAAGGTGAGTCGATCTGAAATTATTTAGGATAACAAAATCAATATATGCATTAATCTTCCCAACTACACATTGTGAGTGAATGAAACTCTTCCCATTTCTAATGTTATTTCTGTTTTCCCAAATGCACCAAACAACAATCGTGAACACCATAAGTTGGAAATCAGGAGCCTCATTGATCCATTCTAGTAGCTATTGACGAATATGTAAAAAGTTCTCCAGTTTTAAGGAAATATGATGATATTTCTTCAGTTCAGTCCAGATTTCTTTAATGTAATGATAGTGGAAGAAACAATGATCCACTGTTTCAAATCTATTGCATATGAGGCAATCATACCTTGTTTGTATTGATCTTTTTTGAAGATTGTCACCTATAGGTAGATAGCTTTGTGCCATTCTCCATAAGATGACTTTAATTTTGTCTGGGCATTTTACCTTCCAAAGCTTCTTCCATATTTTCCATCAGCTTCACTGTTTGAGGTAGAACCTTTTCCATTTGCACTTCACTCTTGCCACAACAATTGTGTTCTTGCAAGTTGTAGCCTGACCTAACAGTATAGTGCCCGCTTTTGGTAAAAGTCCAAGATACAAAGTCACTACATCCTTCTGAACTTAAAGGGATTTTGAGGACTATGTTTGCAATATCTTGTGCGAATATGTTCTTCACAGCCTCCTCATTCCAAGACCTTCCTCTAGAAGATAAGAGGGTATGAACAGTCTGATTATCTAGCATTGGGATATTTGCAGATACTGTTCCAGGAGGTATTCCTGGGATCCAATTATCATTAGTCACAGATATTTGCTTTCCATCTCCCACCCTCCAAATCAAACCTCTTTTCAGAAGTTTTTTGCCGAAGCAGATGCTTCGCCATGTGTATGAGGCAGATCTTGGACACCCCGAGTTCCAAAAATCCCCTTCAGGGAAGTATCTTCCTTTCATGACTCTATAGCATAGGGAATGGGTGTCCATAAGTAGGCCCCAACATTGTTTGGCCAACATGGCCTGATTGAACAGGACCATGTCCCTAAATCCCATCTCTCCCAAATATTTAGGAGTGGAAAGGCATTCCCAAGATCTCCAATGGAGTTTCCTCTTCCCATCTTCAATTCCCCACCAAAAATTACAGATTGGTTTCCTCATATTATCAAAGACTGTTGCTGGGATTTGGAAGCAGCTCATCACATAAGTTCGAATAGCTTGTGCTACAGATTTCAGGAGTACCTCCTTACCTGCTCGTGATAAAGGTCTATCATTCCACCCATTTAACCTTCTCCACAGCCTACCAGTGAGATAGTTAAATTTAATCGTTGGAGATCGGCCCACCCAGGAAGGCATACCAAGATATGTAGCCTAAAGAGATTCATCGTAAACCTCCAACATGTTCTTGACTCTTTCTTTGACTTGATCGTTACAATGATTCCCAAAGAAAATTGATGATTTTCGCAGATTAATTCGTTGGCCAGAGCCATTGCAATAAGTCTGCAGTAGTGATTTCAGAGTGTAAGTACTTTTGGCATCTCCCTTCACAAAGAAAACACTGTCATCTACAAATAACAGATGTGATACTGGTGGACCATTTCTTCCATTTTGTATGCCTTTGAGTTCCCTCGAAGCTTCTTTTTGCTGCAATAAGCATGATAAACCTTCGGCGCATATTAAGAATACGGGCTAATGGGGTCACCCTGGCGAATTCCCCTAGTTGGTGTGAACGAATCAGTATGGTTCTCATTAACTATGACTGCATATCTTACTGAAGTGACACATCTCATAATAGACTCTGTCCATCTCACACTGAATCCCAGTTTCAGTAACACACCCTTTAAATAACCCCATTCAACCCTATCATAAGCCTTGGTCATATCGATTTTAAGAGCATAATAAGGGGTCTTTGCTTTTTGCCTCTTGATGGTGTGAAGGCATTCATATGAAATAAGCACATTATCAGCTATTAGTCTCCCCGGGACAAAGGCACTTTGTTGTTCAGAAATTATTTCTGACAGAAGGCATTTAAGACGATTCGCTAAAACTTTAGAGGCAACTTTATACATAACATTGCATAAGCTAATTGGTCTAAAGCTAGATAGCGAATCAGGCATATTCACCTTGGGGATTAACACTAAGATGGTGTCATTGAAGCCTTCAGGAATGTCATCCCCATATGGAAAACCTCTTACTGCTGAACATATGTCTTGCTCCAATATCTCCCAGTGTCTCTAGTAGAAGATGGCAGGGAAACCATCAGGCCCAGGAGCTTTGGTAGGCCCCATTTGAAACAAAGCAACTTTAATTTCCTTGTTAGTATACTCACGATTAAGAACTTCAGTCATTTCTCTGCTTACCTTATTTGGAATGGCCTCTAATAGAGCATCCATAGATTCACAAGGTTCAGAAGAAAAGAGTTTCAAGTAAAAATCATGAACCATATTTTCAATACCTTTCTGGTCTTCACATAGTGAGCCATCAGATTTGCGAAGATGTTTTATCATGTTTGTTCTTCTTCTGGCTGAGGCCCTCGCGTGGAAAAAAAGGTGTTGCGGTCTCCCTCCTTGAGCAATTCCACCCTTGACCTCTGACGGGCCATAATTTCTTCTCTTTCAAACAATTCGCATAATCTTCTTTCAATATTCCTCTCTTCTTGGGCCATGTCAATCCCATTATAACATGTTCGCAAGGCTGACAATCTCTTCTCCAACTTCTTGATCTCTTTCCTTACTGACCCAAAGGACTGTCTGCTCCATCTTTGTAAGGTACTGGACAAGCCTTTAATAGCTTTCCAAGTGTTGCTAATAGACGCGGGGCCTCCACTATGAGCTTTACACTCCTCCTCCACCATCACATCATAATCACGAGCCCTCATCCAAGCAACTTCAAATTTGAAGCTATCTTGCAATGGTTGCCTGGCATTCAGGTCACCTCCTCTTGCAATTTTGATTAGAACTGCATAGTGGTCTGAAGATGTAACGATAATATTCTCCACAATGCAACCATCAAATGCTTGCAAGAAATCCCCGTTCGCTACTGCTCTGTCAAGCCTAACCCTTATGTTGTGCCCGTCAACTTGTCCATTTGACCATGTGTATTTCGGTCCCATAAAACCCATATCCATTAACTCACAATCATCAACACAGTTCCTGAACAGAGGCATCTTCCCTTATTCTCTTTCTCTGACTCCCAAGTGTTCTTCACCACTTAATACTTCATTAAATTCCCCAGCACATAACCATGGACCTTTCAATGAGACCACAGAAAGCGCAGTTTATTCCAGAATTGATGCCTCAACTCTTTTCTCGACTCACCATAAACTAGTGTGGTATGCCAGACATCTCCATTTTCTGAAGTTACTACACTGTCGTTCAGTTGTGTGGAGTAGGCCTGTAGTGAAACCTTCAAAGAGGAGGACCAATAAAGAGCCAACCCACCGCTCAATCCGTTACTACTTACTGCAAAAGCACCTGAGAAACTAAGGGGCCACGTGAAATTCTGAGCTCTCGTGTCCCTCATCTTCGTCTCGGATAGGAAGAGGAGGGACGGACGGTATTTACTAACGAGCCACCGTAGCTCGCCAACTGTCGCGTCCGTCCCCAGGCCGCGACAGTTCCAGCATAACAAATTCATTGCGTGTGGTAGGGCTACTCTGTCGCAGCCTTCGCCAGATCTGCCGATCCTGAGAACATCATTACAACCTCCTTTTTCTACTTCTTATTTATGTCGCTGGCCCCATCCTCGAATGCACTTTTAAACTCAGAAGATAAAACCCCAACAGTCGAGGATATACCAGCAAGTAAAATGGGCATATTACACTACAAAAAAAAAACACTTCCGTGATGATACGTGTTTGTCACAGTAGGTCGCATTTTTTGTCATGCATGTACATCCATGACAAATTTATGACAGAATCAAGATAGTCATACCTGTGCTGTCGTAGAAGTGTTCCATGACATTACCAAAATTATCATCACGGAAGTGTCCACTTCCATGACGATAAATCGCGTGTCACAGAAGTGCTTTCGTCAAGGGTGACCGACACATGGCATCCACCGTAACGGAACGCCGTTAAGCTATCGGGTCGGGTTTTGGATCCGATAACCCGTTAACAGCCCCGACCAATGGGGATTTTCCATGTGTAAAATCATCATTGGCTGGAGGAGACACGTGTCAGGTCCACGCTGGCACAGGTGTCACTCATCCAATGGGCGAGACGCACCGATGATATGTTGACATGTGGACCGGCCCATCAAGTTTAAATGGGCCGGCCCAACTAAAGGCCCACAAGATTTGGCGGACCATAATGGCCGGCCCAGCTAACGGCCCACAAGATTTTGCGGGCCATAATGGGCTGGCCCAGCTAACGGCCCACGAGATTTCGTAGGCCATAATGGGCCGGCCCAGGTAAAGGCGCACAAGATTTTTGTTTGCCATAATGGGCCGGCCCAGGTAAAGGCCCATAAGATTTTTGCGGATCATAATGGGCCGGCCTGGCTAAAGGCCCACGAGATTTTGCCGACATTAATGGGCCGGCCCAGCTGTAGGCCCACAAGAATTTGAGGGCCCTAGTAGGCGGCCCATTAACTGGCTGCCAAGTTTTGGGCCAAATGTCGGCCCTTATTTGATCCGGTCCATTAATGGCCTGCCACGTTCCGGGCCTAATAGTGGCCCATATGAGATCTGACCCGTTAAAAGCCTACCACGTTCTGGGCCAAATTACGGCCCAGATCAGGTACGGCCCTTTAAGAGGCTATAGGCTCAATTATGGCCCATATCAGATTCGGCCCGTCAACTGGACACTATGCTTTTGGGCCCACTTGCTAGAGGCCCACTTAGTAATTCGGCCTGACATTAGTTTTGGCCTCTTAAGGACCTGTTTAACATTTCGGCCCTATATTAATTTCGGCCTGTTAAATGCCCGTCATATAGTTGGGCCTAACTACGACCCGGTTTGCATCCGGCCTGCTCGCAACCGATATCTGATTGGGCCAAAGAAGGACCGAGACAATTTTGGCCTGTTAAAAGCCCGTGATTTGATTCGCGCAATCATGGGCCGGGGTTCATTTCGGGCTGCTGCCGGCCCGTTAGCTGTTCGGCACGTTTTAGGCCCAACCTACATCGTGATTGCATGACGGCCTGATTATGTACCGTAATTTTATGGTTTGGCCGGTTTACTACGAAGATAGTAAAATAACTGCAGCATCATGAATAAGAAAAAACCTAGACTATACAATAAATAAATTACAGGATATTACATCCACTGGGCATCAAAGTTCGCCACTATGATAATAAAGCACAAGCAGACAGCAGATTACATACACTGGGCATCAAAGATCGCCACTAGTGCAAATAAACACGCCGACAAAATAATATACAAAATCGACAACACTTCAATAGAGTTCAAGAAAGGTTAGCCTGCTGGGGAGCTGCAACGCAAGCAGCTGAGGAAGATGATAAGACTGCGCTTGTTCAACACTTAAATCTTCCTCACTCTGAAAGATAAACAAGCAGACAGATGATAGGTTTTGCACATAAAAGTATCAGTGCTGACAATTCATCAAATTTCTTACTGACGAATAAAGTGACACAATTTAAAATTGCATTAACACAATATGGTATTGTTCAGGTCAAGACATGGCAGGAAATGACATTGTGAAGGAGTTGGCAGCTTCACGACACCACTGGATTACAGATCAAGAACTCATAAGTACCAATGGTTAGTGTGCTGTCAATTTATCCATTTCAGATTGGCAAATAAAGAGATGGTTTAAATAATACCCCTTCCGTCCGGAATTGTTTGTCATCAAAATGGATGTGTCTAGAACTAAAATACATCTAGATACATCCATTTCAATGACAAGTATTTTCGAACGGAGGGAGTAGTAGAATGATATGACATTGTTCATAGTTAAGACATTGCAGAATATGACATTGTGCTGTAGTGGGTAGGTTCACCACACCACTGGATTACGGATGAAGAACAGAAGCATACATGCAGTGCAAAAAAAGATCACTTGCTTTGTATACTTTAATTTACATGGTATGAATAAGGAACTTGGTTGTACAACTGAAAACTTAAATTGAGAAAGGACAAACTTTTGTTTATGAACTACTCCCTCCGTTCTAAAATAGATGACCCAACTTTATACTAACTTCAGTACAAAATTGGGTCATCTATTTTGGAACGGAGGGAGTACATAATAAACTTTAAACATGTAATCTGATGCAAACACCAAAAATAAACAGCTGTTGCAGTCATGCCTAACCAAATATATACAACAAAGTTTGAAGGCTTGAGATGGACAAACTTACATTATTAGTGAAGACAGGCTCTATAAAGGCCTTGTCCATGCTGATGGGGGGGGGGCAATTCAAGAAGTTTACCACAGAATCTTCTTCATAAGCATTGCCTTTATTCTACATTTTGTTAAGAGTAAATATAGATGTGATAATATACGAAAAAATGGAGAATATTTAAGATAAGATCAAGAGTGATGCTACATAACCAAGTAGCTATAAATGTAAGTGCAACGATACAGGAAAAAGGTACATCCAAGAGCAATGCACAGCTAAACTTCTTCAGTACCAACCTTATGGTAAGAGTAAATATAGATCTGATGTGTAGAAAATGGAGGGCAAAGGAAAATAAGCTGCAGAGTGATGGTACATGAACAACTACCTGTCATTATAAGTACACTGATAAAGGACAGCATGTACTTACAAGAACAATGCAGAGCTAAAAAAACATTGGCATTAGATACTGAAGAATTTGGAGCGAACAATTGATAAGCAAGCTATCATGCATACTGCTGTCACATAATGAACCAGGTATGTATGCAAGTACAGTGATACAGGACAACAGGTACTAACAAGAGCAAAGCAGCGGGCAACATATTTGCAATATCCTGTCGTTCTTTTCAAACCAGAATTCTTCTTCGAGCAGATTTCCTGCAAACAAGATCCGTAAGGCACATGCGGAAAAGTAGAAGTTCAAATTGTCATGTGATTTCATAGACAGTACCTCATCCTGGGAACGAGACCAGTGCATAACAATGTTTTTCCATTCAATGTCTTCTAAATTTAGCACATGAGACTTCACCGGAAATTCGTTTATAGATTTGCCACCAAAGTGTGATTTCCTCAGGTAACACCGATACTGCTGCAATGCTTCCTTGAAAAGCACAAGCAAGCTTTCGTTGTCATGACTATCCAGATTGACCCTCGCCTAGTTACAACAATGTAATGTAAATCATTGATGTGTTCAATCAGCAGAAAACAGGAAAATAATAACTATGAATAATAGCACTTACAGGTAAGTTGGACAGGAAGATGTGAAAATGGTGTTTGTCTTCACAATAATCTTCCCATGATGGGAATATATGCATGTAGTCCCTAACAACATTGAAAGCATTGTCTTTTAAACTGGGAATAAATGGAATGGGGTTCCAATCTGCAGGAATTAGCCGTCTCTGCAGTTGGGATAGGTTTTCGGCCGGTGGACTTGCTGTTCTTTTTGCTGGAGTGGGATTTTTCTGTGGTACAACTGGTGCTATGGCAAATGAAATCGGTATACCTTTTGCTGGAGTGCAGGTCCTGTGTGGTGGGGCTAGTGGTGTGGCCAGTGAAGTATGGGTACAGTCTGCTGGAGTCGTTCCTACGTTTTGTGTCACAGCTCTATTGAACATGGTAAAGAAGAGCAAGCAGATTTTGGATAATAAAATGTTGGTTGCGCAGTGCCCACACATGATGAACCAGAGCGCATTAAGAATGCAACTCCCAGTTGTCTCTCGACCATTTCAGGTGGTTGGATGAAGATCCTACATCTCCTAACCCTTCTTCTTCCTCGTCTGTGATTCTTCCCATACAGAACACCGCACGGGCCGCCGGCCAGACCACCGGCCCCCACCGCCTATGTTCCTCCGCCACCCCCACCCCCCACCCGCGTCGAGTTTTCTTCGTTCGGCGAGGCCCCACAACCACCCGAGCCCCTTGGATCACACCGGCGAACTCCGGCGAGCTCTGAAAAATTGACTAACCCAATTTTGAAATTTAGTCTACTGTGATTTAACTAGTGTGGAATATAAAAGGGGAAAACCATAAGCATTGGGAGTATAGTGTTGAGCGTGCCATGGCGGATCTGAAGGTGCAAACCGGACAAAGGCAACTTCGCAACCATGACAAGAAATCAGAGTAAAGCAGTGGCGATCTATTTTCTTGTTGCGATAAATAAGTTGAGGAGATATGAAAGAGTACCACCTCTGGTGCGGCGCCGTGTACGCATCTGGTGAGAATTTGATGGTGCTGCGGTACTGATGGCTGTCAGCGGCGTGGAAGCGGATCTAGGAGGGTAGACGGTGGCGGCAGGGCGCGGTGGACGAGACGGTCGTAGGAGCGGCGCCGGCAAGGTGGATGATGGCGGGGATGAAGCGAGAGGATGGGATCCAAGGATCCCGGTCCGAAGGCGTGGATGAGAGAGGTCGATCTCTTGTAATGGA